>NC_086448.1:846068429-846368429 GCF_028390025.1 Pseudophryne corroboree
CCCCCCACTCATCACACATCTCTCCCCCCCTGCTAATCACACATCTCTCCTCCCCCGCTCATCACACATCTCTCCTCCCCGCTCATCACACATCTCTCCTCCCCCCCCGCTCATCACACATCTCTCCTCCCCCCGCTCATCACACATCTCTCCTCCCCCCCCGCTCATCACACATCTCTCCTCCCCCCGCTCATCACACATCTCTCCTCCCCCCGCTCATCACACATCTCTCCCCCCGCTCATCACACACCTCTCCCCCCGCTCATCACACATCTCTCCTCCCCGCTCATCACACATCTCTCCTCCCCCCCCCCCGCTCATCACACATCTCTCCTCCCCCGCTCATCACACATCTCTCCCCCCCCCACTCATCACACATCTCTCCTCCCCCCCCCCCCCGCTCATCACACATCTCTCCTCCCCCGCTCATCACACATCTCTCCCCCCCCCCCGCTCATCACACATCTCTCCCCCCCCCGCTCATCACACATCTCTCCCCCCCGCTCATCACACATCTCTCCTCCCCGCTCATCACACATCTCTCCTCCCCGCTCATCACACATCTCTCCTCCCCGCTCATCACACATCTCTCCTCCCCCGCTCATCACACATCTCTCCTCCCCGCTCATCACACATCTCTCCTCCCCCGCTCATCACACATCTCTCCTCCCCCGCTCATTACACAGCTCTCCTCCCCCCGCTCATCACACATCTCTCCTCCCCCCCCCACTCATCACACATCTCTCCCCCCGCTCATCACACATCTCTCCTCCCCGCTCATCACACATCTCCCCCCCCCCCGCTCATCACACATCTCTCCCCCCCGCTCATCACACATCTCTCCCCCCGCTCATATCACACAGCTCCCCCCCCCCCCGCTCAGCACACATCTCTCCTCCCCGCTCATCACACATCTCTCCTCCCCCGCTCATCACACATCTCTCCCCCGGCTCATCACACATCTCTCCTCCCCGCTCATCACACATCTCTCCCCCCGCTCATCACACATCTCTCCCCCCGCTCATCACACATCTCTCCTCCCCGCTCATCACACATCTCTCCTCCCCGCTCATCACACATCCCTCCCCTCCGCTCATCACACATCTCTCCCCCCCGCTCATCACACATCTCTCCCCCCCGCTCATCACACATCTCTCCTCCCCCCGCTCATCACACATCTCTTCTCCCCCCGCTCATCACACATCTCTCCTCCCCCCGCTCATCACACATCTCTCCTCCCCGCTCATCACACATCCCTCCCCCCCGCTCATCACACATCTCTCCTCCCCGCTCATCACACATCTCTCACCCCCGCTCATCACACATCTCTCCTCCCCCCGCTCATCACACATCTCTCCTCCCCGCTCATCACACATCTCTCCTCCCCCCGCTCATCATCACACATCTCCCCCCGCTCATCACACATCTCTCCCCCCCACTCATCACACATCTCTCCCCCCCACTCATCACACACCTCTCCCCTCCCCCCCACTCATCACACACCTCTCCTCCCCCGCTCATCACACATCTCTCCTCCCCCGCTCATCACACATCTCTCCTCCCCCCGCTCATCACACATCTCTCCCCCCCCCCGCTCATCACACATCTCTCCCCCCGCTCATCACACATCTCTCCTCCCCGCTCATCACACATCTCTCCTCCCCCGCTCATCACACATCTCTTCTCCCCCCGCTCATCACACATCTCTCCCCCCGCTCATCACACATCTCTCCTCCCCCGCTCATCACACATCTCTCCTCCCCGCTCATCACACATCTCTCCTCCCCCCGCTCATCATCACACATCTCTCCTCCCCCCCCGCTCATCACACATCTCTCCTCCCCCCCCGCTCATCACACATCTCTCCTCCCCCCGCTCATCACACATCTCTCCTCCCCCCGCTCATCACACATCTCTCCTCCCCGCTCATCACACATCCCTCCCCCCCGCTCATCACACATCTCTCCTCCCCGCTCATCACACATCTCTCACCCCCGCTCATCACACATCTCTCCTCCCCCGCTCATCACACATCTCTCCTCCCCGCTCATCACACATCTCTCCTCCCCCCGCTCATCATCACACATCTCCCCCCGCTCATCACACATCTCTCCCCCCACTCATCACACATCTCTCCCCCCACTCATCACACACCTCTCCCCCCCACTCATCACACACCTCTCCTCCCCCGCTCATCACACATCTCTCCTCCCCCGCTCATCACACATCTCTCCTCCCCCCGCTCATCACACATCTCTCCCCCCCCCCGCTCATCACACATCTCTCCTCCCCGCTCATCACACATCTCTCCTCCCCCCGCTCATCACACATCTCTCCCCCCGCTCATCACACATCTCTCCTCCCCGCTCATCACACATCTCTCCTCCCCACTCATCACACATCTCTCCCCCCCGCTCATCACACATCCCTCCCCCCCCCGCTCATCACACATCTCTCCTCCCCGCTCATCACACATCTCTCCTCCCCCCGCACATCACACATCTCTCCCCCCGCTCATCACACATCTCTCCCCCCCGCTCATCACACATCTCTCCCCCCGCTCATCACACATCTCTCCTCCTGCTCATCATCACACATCTCCCCCCGCTCATCACACATCTCTCCTCCCCCCGCACATCACACATCTCTCCTCCCCGCTCATCACACATCTCTCCTCCCCCCGCACATCACACATCTCTCCCCCCGCTCATCACACATCTCTCCCCCCCGCTCATCACACATCTCTCCCCCCGCTCATCACACATCTCTCCTCCTGCTCATCATCACACATCTCCCCCCGCTCATCACACATCTCTCCTCCCCCCGCTCATCATCACACATCTCCCCCCGCTCATCACACATCTCTCCTCCCCGCTCATCACACATCTCTCCTCCCCACTCATCACACATCTCTCCCCCCCGCTCATCACACATCCCTCCCCCCCCCGCTCATCACACATCTCTCCCCCCCCCGCTCATCACACATCTCTCCTCCCCGCTCATCACACATCTCTCCTCCCCCCGCACATCACACATCTCTCCCCCCGCTCATCACACATCTCTCCCCCCCGCTCATCACACATCTCTCCCCCCGCTCATCACACATCTCTCCTCCTGCTCATCATCACACATCTCCCCCCGCTCATCACACATCTCTCCTCCCCCCGCACATCACACATCTCTCCTCCCCGCTCATCACACATCTCTCCTCCCCCCGCACATCACACATCTCTCCCCCCGCTCATCACACATCTCTCCCCCCCGCTCATCACACATCTCTCCCCCCGCTCATCACACATCTCTCCTCCTGCTCATCATCACACATCTCCCCCCGCTCATCACACATCTCTCCTCCCCCCGCTCATCATCACACATCTCCCCCCGCTCATCACACATCTCTCCCCCCCACTCATCACACATCTCTCCCCCCACTCATCACACACCTCTCCCCCCCACTCATCACACATCCCTCCCCCCCCCGCTCATCACACATCTCTCCCCCCCCCGCTCATCACACATCTCTCCTCCCCGCTCATCACACATCTCTCCTCCCCCCGCACATCACACATCTCTCCCCCCGCTCATCACACATCTCTCCCCCCCGCTCATCACACATCTCTCCCCCCGCTCATCACACATCTCTCCTCCTGCTCATCATCACACATCTCCCCCCGCTCATCACACATCTCTCCTCCCCCCGCACATCACACATCTCTCCTCCCCGCTCATCACACATCTCTCCTCCCCCCGCACATCACACATCTCTCCCCCCGCTCATCACACATCTCTCCCCCCCGCTCATCACACATCTCTCCCCCCGCTCATCACACATCTCTCCTCCTGCTCATCATCACACATCTCCCCCCGCTCATCACACATCTCTCCTCCCCCCGCTCATCATCACACATCTCCCCCCGCTCATCACACATCTCTCCCCCCCACTCATCACACATCTCTCCCCCCACTCATCACACACCTCTCCCCCCCACTCATCACACACCTCTCCTCCCCCGCTCATCACACATCTCTCCTCCCCCGCTCATCACACATCTCTCCTCCCCCCGCTCATCACACATCTCTCCCCCCCCCCGCTCATCACACATCTCTCCTCCCCGCTCATCACACATCTCTCCTCCCCCCGCTCATCACACATCTCTCCCCCCGCTCATCACACATCTCTCCTCCCCGCTCATCACACATCTCTCCTCCCCCCGCTCATCACACATCTCTTCTCCCCCCGCTCATCACACATCTCTTCTCCCCCCGCTCATCACACATCTCTCCCCCCCGCTCATCACACATCTCTCCTCCCCCCGCTCATCACACATCTCTCCTCCCCGCTCATCACACATCTCTCCTCCCCCCGCTCATCATCACACATCTCCCCTCCCCCCGCTCATCACACATCTCTCCTCCCCCCCCGCTCATCACACATCTCTCCTCCCCCCCCGCTCATCACACATCTCTCCTCCCCCCGCTCATCACACATCTCTCCTCCCCCCGCTCATCACACATCTCTCCTCCCCGCTCATCACACATCCCTCCCCCCCGCTCATCACACATCTCTCACCCCCGCTCATCACACATCTCTCACCCCCGCTCATCACACATCTCTCCTCCCCCCGCTCATCACACATCTCTCCTCCCCGCTCATCACACATCTCTCCTCCCCCCGCTCATCATCACACATCTCCCCCCGCTCATCACACATCTCTCCCCCCCACTCATCACACATCTCTCCCCCCACTCATCACACACCTCTCCCCCCCACTCATCACACACCTCTCCTCCCCCGCTCATCACACATCTCTCCTCCCCCGCTCATCACACATCTCTCCTCCCCCCGCTCATCACACATCTCTCCCCCCCCCCCCGCTCATCACACATCTCTCCTCCCCGCTCATCACACATCTCTCCTCCCCCCGCTCATCACACATCTCTCCCCCCGCTCATCACACATCTCTCCTCCCCGCTCATCACACATCTCTCCTCCCCACTCATCACACATCTCTCCCCCCCGCTCATCACACATCCCTCCCCCCCCGCTCATCACACATCTCTCCCCCCCCGCTCATCACACATCTCTCCTCCCCGCTCATCACACATCTCTCCTCCCCCCGCACATCACACATCTCTCCCCCCGCTCATCACACATCTCTCCCCCCCGCTCATCACGCATCTCTCCCCCCGCTCATCACACATCTCTCCTCCTGCTCATCATCACACATCTCCCCCCGCTCATCACACATCTCTCCTCCCCCTGCTCATCACACATCTCCCCTCCCCCCCCCGCTCATCACACATCTCTCCTCCCCCCGCTCATTACACATCTCTCCCCTCGCTCATCACACATCTCTCCCCCCGCTCATCACACATCTCTACATCTCTCCCCCCCCTGCTCATCACACATCTCTCCTCCCCCCGCTCATCACACATCTCTCCTCCCCCCACTCACCACACATCTCTCCCCCCCGCTCATCACACATCTCTCCCCCCCGCTCATCACACATCTCTCCCCCCCACTCATCACACATCTCTCCCCCCCTGCTCATCACACATCTCTCCTCCCCCGCTCATCACACATCTCTCCTCCCCCCCCGCTCATCACACATCTCTCCTCCCCCCGCTCATCACACATCTCTCCTCCCCCCGCTCATCACACATCTCTCCTCCCCCCGCTCATCACACATCTCTCCTCCCCCCCCCCCCGCTCATCACACATCTCTCCTCCCCCCGCTCATCACACATCTCTCCCCCCGCTCATCACACACCTCTCCCCACGCTCATCACACATCTCTCCTCCCCGCTCATCACACATCTCTCCTCCCCCCGCTCATCACACATCTCTCCCCCCCACTCATCACACATCTCTCCCCCCCACTCATCACACATCTCTCCCCCCCACTCATCACACATCTCTCCCCCCACTCATCACACACCTCTCTCCCCCCCGCTCATCACACACCTCTCCCCCCGCTCATCACACATCTCTCCTCCCCGCTCATCACACATCTCTCCTCCCCCGCTCATCACACATCTCTCCTCCCCCCGCTCATCACACATCTCTCCCCCCCACTCATCACACATCTCTCCCCCCCCACTCATCACACATCTCTCCCCCCCACTCATCACACATCTCTCCCCCCCACTCATCACACATCTCTCCCCCCACTCATCACACACCTCTCTCCCCCCCCGCTCATCACACACCTCTCCCCCCCGCTCATCACACATCTCTCCTCCCCGCTCATCACACATCTCTCCTCCCCGCTCATCACACATCTCTCCTCCCCCGCTCATCACACATCTCTCCTCCCCGCTCATCACACATCTCTCCCCCCCGCTCATCACACATCTCTCCTCCCCCGCTCATCACACATCTCTCCTCCCCCCCCCGCTCATCACACATCTCTCCTCCCACTCATCACACATCTCTCCTCCCCGCTCATCACACATCTCTCCCCCCCCCCCCGCTCATCACACATATCTCCTTCCCCCGCTCATCACACATCTCTCCTCCCCCCGCTCATCACACATCTCTCCCCCCGCTCATCACACACCTCTCCCCCCCGCTCATCACACATCTCTCCTCCCCGCTCATCACACATCTCTCCTCCCCCCGCTCATCACACATCTCTCCCCCCCACTCATCACACATCTCTCCCCCCCACTCATCACACATCTCTCCCCCCCACTCATCACACATCTCTCCCCCCCACTCATCACACACCTCTCCATCACACACCTCACCCCCCGCTCATCACACATCTCTCCTCCCCGCTCATCACACATCTCTCCTCCCCGCTCATCACACATCTCTCCTCCCACGCTCATCACACATCTCTCCTCCCCGCTCATCACACACCTCTCCCCCCCGCTCATCACACATCTCTCCTCCCCCGCTCATCACACATCTCTCCTCCCCCCCCCCCGCTCATCACACATCTCTCCTCCCCCGCTCATCACACATCTCTCCCCCCCCGCTCATCACACATCTCTCCCCCCCCGCTCATCACACATCTCTCCCCCCCGCTCATCACACATCTCTCCTCCCCGCTCATCACACATCTCTCCTCCCCGCTCATCACACATCTCTCCTCCCCGCTCATCACACATCTCTCCTCCCCCGCTCATCACACATCTCTCCTCCCCGCTCATCACACATCTCTCCTCCCCGCTCATCACACATCTCTCCTCCCCCGCTCATTACACAGCTCTCCTCCCCCCGCTCATCACACATCTCTCCTCCCCCCCCCACTCATCACACATCTCTCCCCCCGCTCATCACACATCTCTCCTCCCCGCTCATCACACATCTCCCCCCCCCCCGCTCATCACACATCTCTCCCCCCCGCTCATCACACATCTCTCCCCCGCTCATATCACACAGCCCCCCCCCCCCCCCCCGCTCAGCACACATCTCTCCTCCCCGCTCATCACACATCTCTCCTCCCCGCTCATCACACATCTCTCCCCCGCTCATCACACATCTCTCCTCCTCTCCTCCCCGCTCATCACACATCTCTCCCCCCCGCTCATCACACATCTCTCCCCCGCTCATCACACATCTCTCCTCCCCGCTCATCACACATCTCTCCTCCCCGCTCATCACACATCCCTCCCCTCCGCTCATCACACATCTCTCCCCCCCGCTCATCACACATCTCTCCCCCTGTTACGATTCCTGTACTCCAGACTGGAGAAGATCTTATGGCAGAGATCTGAGTACAGGAATGAAATACAGGTTGTGGGAGCTGGAAAGCCTAGTAACCCCTGGCACCCTAACTCCGTTGTCTCGCCCGTGTTATCAGAAATCCCCTGCGAGACTATGGTTGCTTGAGCCCATGGCAGCCGCGTTCGAAGGGCGGATTATGTCTGCCCAACCCCGATGCCCCCGCAGGTCTTAATGGGAGACAAGGGGAAGTCCGAGACAGGGTGATAACAAGGGGCCCTCTGACTAAGCAACCAAGCCAGGGGTTACAAGCTAACTTAACTAAATCAAAAGGTATGTGCGGACTAGCCGCCAGGGAAAAGGACAACCAAAGATCCACTGATCCGACACTCCTATCCGGCACCGCTGGACACCAGAGTGGATCTTGTGGAAGCGGAATCCTCCGCAAAGCTCCAGAACACAATATAAACAAAATAATAAATAAAATAGCGGACAAGCCGCAACACACGGCTGCGCCGCGACTCACGAACACCACCAGATGTTAAAGGTGCTCGATCAGACTCCAGGAACAGATGGTAACTTCCGAGTACAGGATCACTGAGAACAGGAACAAACGAACAGACCGGGACTGGGAACTCTCTCAGCAGCAGAATCAGACAAACAGGAAGCTATCACCGGCGTCTGTGAGGAGTCCTGGGAGTGCTTTTAACAGAGAGTCCTAATTAAACAATCCAGAGCAGCTGGCCCACTGCATGATTCCAACTGACAAAATGCAATCAGCAGCCAGGTGAGGCTGAACACATGGAACAAGCTGCAATTACACAGACTAACCAGCGGCAGCAGACAAGAGCATACTAAAACAGAGCAACAGGAAATCCTGGCATGCAAGACAACTAATAAACATGAAATACCTAACAAAAATGCAAAACAGGAATGAGCCACAGCCGTGGCTCATAACATTACCCCCCCCTTGAGGAGGGGTCAAAAGACCCCAAAATTCAGACTATCCAGAACAAGGGATACAAAAAAAAAAAAACCTGACACATTGGTCTAACAGACCAGAAAACAAAAAACAAGCTGTAGCAACAACTTGTAACAGTGCCCTCCCCTTGATGGTGGCCACTGGACACAAGACAAGGAGAAAAAAAAAAAAAATCTCTCTTTTTTTTTTTTTTATCAAGGCAAGAGTCAAAAATTATTTCTTTTTCTTCTTCTTCTTTTTACAAAGCTCTTTAGGTCTGACCAAGGTAATTCCCCAAACATTGTCTGAACTGATGGTACCACCCAGCAAGGCTGCGTTCAAATCAGAGACAGGTCTCTTACCCTTGGGAGCTGAACTTTCTGGTAAAGTACTATTATTAGAAGAAGAAGTCAGAAAAGCACATCCTGCAGTCAAAGCAACGGGCTGGGACTCTTGTGCCGAGTTTACAGTATTTGGTGGACTCTCAGCAGACAAGACGGGTGACTTAGAGGAACCTGAACCAATTTCTTTGAAACCGTATCTTTTAACAATTGCATCACAGAATGCTTGGGGATCCTGAAGAATGGGATCTTCAGCTTTCATTAGGCTGGTTGCCCACTCAGAAGGCTCTCCTCTAAAAGAATAAATCAGATAGAGCCCAAGGTTTTCTGAAGTGATGCCCAGAAATGGTCTAGACAACATAATAGTGTAATAGTGTTTGAAAAGCGCCATAAATTGGCGAAGTCCCCATCAAAGGTTATGGATGTTGAAATATCAGAGTCAGGATCTGTTTCCTTTTCATCTGACTGACTGGAGTGCTTTGCTAGGACCTGGTCACTATTGACCTTACTCGAGGCTGAGACTCTCTGAACCCCACCCGGGGCTGAGACTTTCTGAACCCACCCGGGGCAGTGACTTTCTGAACCCCACCCGGGCAGTGACTTTCTGAACCCCACCCGGGGCAGTGACTTTCTGAACCCCACCCGGGGCAGTGACTTTCTGAACCCCACCCGGGGCAGTGACTTTCTGAACCCCACCCGGGGCAGTGACTTTCTGAACCCCACCCGGGGCAGTGACTTTCTGAACCCCACCCGGGGCAGTGACTTTCTGAACCCCACCCGGGGCAGTGACTTTCTGAACCCCACCCGGGGCAGTGACTTCCTGAACCCCACCCGGGGCAGTGGCCTCCTGAACCCCACCCGGGGCAGTGGCCTCCGGGAACCCCGCTGGGGCAGTGGCCTCCGGGAACCCCGCTAGGGCAGTGGCCTCCGGGAACCCCGCTGGGGCAGTGGCCTCCGGGAACCCCGCTGGGGCAGTGGCCTCCGGGAACCCCGCTGGGGCAGTGGCCTCCGGGAACCCCGCTGGGGTCAGCACCTCGGATTCTTTTACTGGGACCGGGCCGTTGGCCTCCCTGACTGGGATCGGGCCACCGGCCTCCCTCTCTGAGTCGATAATTATCGAAAGTTCTTCCGTGACTATGACTTCCGGGACTTTTGCTGAAGCAATAACGTTCAGATCCTCCACTAATGCTATGCTTCTTAAGTTCTTTCCTGGGGAAGCGACTTCTAGACCCTTCTTTGGGGCTGCGTCTCTCGAGACCCCACTTGGGGATATTACTTCAAAGATCCCTTCTGGGGTTTTGCTTCTCGAGTTCCCTTCAAGAACTATGGTTTTAGATACCCTTTCTGGGGTTGCGCTCCTCAAGTCCCTACCTGGGGTAACAGCTTCTGAGACCCCTTCTGGTATGGAAACCTGAGCTACAATATTTGATTTCCCTCTATAAGCTTGGGTATCGGGTACCGCTCCAGCACTCTGGGCATCGGGTACCGCTCCAGCACTCTGGGCATCGGGTACCGCTCCAGCACTCTGGGCATCGGGTACCGCTCCAGCACTCTGGGCATCGGGTACCGCTCCAGCACTCTGGGCATCGGGTACCGCTCCAGCACTCTGGGCATCGGGTACCGCTCCAGCACTCTGGGCATCGGGTACCGCTCCAGCACTCTGGGCATCGGGTACCGCTCCAGCACTCTGGGCATCGGGTACCGCTCCAGCACTCTGGGCATCGGGTACCGCTCCAGCACTCTGGGCATCGGGTACCGCTCCAGCACTCTGGGCATCGGGTACCGCTCCAGGACCCTGGGCTACGGGTACCGCTCCAGCACCCTGGGCTACGGGCACCACTCCAGGACCCTGGGCTACGGGCACCACTCCAGGACCCTGGGCTACGGGCACCACTCCAGGACCCTGAGCTACGGGCACCACTCCAGGACCCTGGGCTACGGGCACCACTCCAGGACCCTGGGCTACGGGCACCACTCCAGGACCCTGGGCTACGGGCACCACTCCAGGACCCTGGGCTACGGGCACCACTCCAGGAACTTGCAACTCCGCTTCCACAGGAACCTCAAGAGAGGAGAGAAACATTCTCTTTTGATTCCTGAATCTATAATGGGGCTCCCTTGCCCAAGGACCCCAATTATAGGACAGAGAGCTTTTTTGTGTGGGTTGTGTGACAAGTACCTCTGCCACAGTAGAGACAGGAGTAGGTCTTGTATCATGACTCAACTTGGACAGAGGGCAAGACTCGTCACCACACTTTGGCTTGCGCAACTCACAGGTCTGCAGATAATGGCCTAAACCCCCACAATATAGGCATAAGTTTAAGTTTCTGCGACGCAGACGCTCCTCTTCTGAGAGCCTGGGCCGCAGAAAACTTTTAAACTTTTTCTCTTCAATTAAACCAGAGGATTCTCTTGTCACCATACTGTGAACAAGAGTCTCTTTAGAGATAGATGTACTCTCAACGACTTCTGGCAAAATAAGCAAGATTTTAGTCAGAAGGTTTTGCAGTTGCTTTAGGGATTGCTGAAAAGCTTCTAGTCGCTCTGGTCTCAAAGCACTGAATACAGAGTTCAGGGCTGCGAGAGATGCCTGCAGGGCTTGCATAGTAGACATAGGAGGATTTAAAACTAGACAAGACAAGACAAGGCAAGACAAGGCTAGGCAAGGCAAGGCAAGGCAAGGCAAGGCAAGGCAAGGCAAGGCAAGGCAAGGCAAGACTAAATTTTGCTAAACAAATCAAGACTTTTTTTTTGTATTTTTTTTTTTTTTAAAACACCGGACTGGATTCTAAACACCGGACTGGATTCTAAACTCCGGACTGGATTCTAAACTCCAGACTGGATTCTAAACTCCAGACTGGATTCTAAACTCCAGACTGGATTCTAAACTCCAGACTGGATTCTAAACTCCAGACTGGATTCTAAACTCCAGACTGGATTCTAAACTCCAGACTGGATTCTAAACTCCAGACTGGATTCTAAACTCCAGACTGGATTCTAAACTCCGGACTGGATTCTAAACTCCGGACTGGATTCTAAACTCCAGACTGGATTCTAAACTCCAGACTGGATTCTAAACTCCGGACTGGATTCTAAACTCCAGACTGGATTCTAAACTCCGGACTGGATTCTAAACTCCGGACTGGATTCTAAACTCCGGACTGGATTCTAAACTCCGGACTGGATTCTAAACTCCGGACTGGATTCTAAACTCCGGACTGGATTCTAAACTCCGGACTGGATTCTAAACTCCGGACTGGATTCTAAACACCGGACTGGATTCTAAACACCGGACTGGAGTCTGCACACTGAATTCTATACAGGACTGGATTCTAAACACCGGATTGGATTCTGCACACTGAATTCTAGACAGGACTGGATTCTAGACTAGACACTGGACTGGGCCAAAAAAGAAAAAAAAAGTTTTATTTCTTTTTTGTGGTATGGCCGGTGATAATGTTACGATTCCTGTACTCCAGACTGGAGAAGATCTTATGGCAGAGATCTGAGTACAGGAATGAAATACAGGTTGTGGGAGCTGGAAAGCCTAGTAACCCCTGGCACCCTAACTCCGTTGTCTCGCCCGTGTTATCAGAAATCCCCTGCGAGACTATGGTTGCTTGAGCCCATGGCAGCCGCGTTCGAAGGGCGGATTATGTCTGCCCAACCCCGATGCCCCCGCAGGTCTTAATGGGAGACAAGGGGAAGTCCGAGACAGGGTGATAACAAGGGGCCCTCTGACTAAGCAACCAAGCCAGGGGTTACAAGCTAACTTAACTAAATCAAAAGGTATGTGCGGACTAGCCGCCAGGGAAAAGGACAACCAAAGATCCACTGATCCGACACTCCTATCCGGCACCGCTGGACACCAGAGTGGATCTTGTGGAAGCGGAATCCTCCGCAAAGCTCCAGAACACAATATAAACAAAATAATAAATAATAGCGGACAAGCCGCAACACACGGCTGCGCCGCGACTCACGAACACCACCAGATGTTAAAGGTGCTCGATCAGACTCCAGGAACAGATGGTAACTTCCGAGTACAGGATCACTGAGAACAGGAACAAACGAACAGACCGGGACTGGGAACTCTCTCAGCAGCAGAATCAGACAAACAGGAAGCTATCACCGGCGTCTGTGAGGAGTCCTGGGAGTGCTTTTAACAGAGAGTCCTAATTAAACAATCCAGAGCAGCTGGCCCACTGCATGATTCCAACTGACAAAATGCAATCAGCAGCCAGGTGAGGCTGAACACATGGAACAAGCTGCAATTACACAGACTAACCAGCGGCAGCAGACAAGAGCATACTAAAACAGAGCAACAGGAAATCCTGGCATGCAAGACAACTAATAAACATGAAATACCTAACAAAAATGCAAAACAGGAATGAGCCACAGCCGTGGCTCATAACACCCCCCCGCTCATCACACATCTCTCCTCCCCCCGCTCATCACACATCTCTTCTCCCCCCGCTCATCACACATCTCTCCCCCCCGCTCATCACACATCTCTCCTCCCCCCGCTCATCACACATCTCTCCTCCCCGCTCATCACACATCTCTCCTCCCCCCGCTCATCACACATCTCCCCTCCCCCCGCTCATCACACATCTCTCCTCCCCCCCCGCTCATCACACATCTCTCCTCCCCCCCCGCTCATCACACATCTCTCCTCCCCCCGCTCATCACACATCTCTCCTCCCCCCGCTCATCACACATCTCTCCTCCCCGCTCATCACACATCTCTCACCCCCGCTCATCACACATCTCTCCTCCCCCCGCTCATCACACATCTCTCCTCCCCGCTCATCACACATCTCTCCTCCCCCCGCTCATCATCACACATCTCCCCCCGCTCATCACACATCTCTCCCCCCCACTCATCACACATCTCTCCCCCCACTCATCACACACCTCTCCCCCCCACTCATCACACACCTCTCCTCCCCCGCTCATCACACATCTCTCCTCCCCCGCTCATCACACATCTCTCCTCCCCCCGCTCATCACACATCTCTCCCCCCCCCGCTCATCACACATCTCTCCTCCCCGCTCATCACACATCTCTCCTCCCCCCGCTCATCACACATCTCTCCCCCCGCTCATCACACATCTCTCCTGCCCGCTCATCACACATCTCTCCTCCCCACTCATCACACATCTCTCCCCCCCCGCTCATCACACATCCCTCCCCCCCCGCTCATCACACATCTCTCCCCCCCCGCTCATCACACATCTCTCCTCCCCGCTCATCACACATCTCTCCTCCCCCCGCACATCACACATCTCTCCCCCCGCTCATCACACATCTCTCCCCCCCGCTCATCACACATCTCTCCCCCCGCTCATCACACATCTCTCCTCCTGCTCATCATCACACATCTCCCCCCGCTCATCACACATCTCTCCTCCCCCTGCTCATCACACATCTCTCCTCCCCCCCCCGCTCATCACACATCTCTCCTCCCCCCGCTCATTACACATCTCTCCCCTCGCTCATCACACATCTCTCCCCCCGCTCATCACACATCTCTACATCTCTCCCCCCCCTGCTCATCACACATCTCTCCTCCCCCCGCTCATCACACATCTCTCCTCCCCCCACTCACCACACATCTCTCCCCCCCGCTCATCACACATCTCTCCCCCCCGCTCATCACACATCTCTCCCCCCCACTCATCACACATCTCTCCCCCCCTGCTCATCACACATCTCTCCTCCCCCGCTCATCACACATCTCTCCTCCCCGCTCATCACACATCTCTCCTCCCCCCCCGCTCATCACACATCTCTCCTCCCCCCGCTCATCACACATCTCTCCTCCCCCCGCTCATCACACATATCTCCTCCCCCCCCCCGCTCATCACACATCTCTCCTCCCCCCGCTCATCACACATCTCTCCCCCCGCTCATCACACACCTCTCCCCCTGCTCATCACACATCTCTCCTCCCCGCTCATCACACATCTCTCCTCCCCCCGCTCATCACACATCTCTCCCCCCCACTCATCACACATCTCTCCCCCCCACTCATCACACATCTCTCCCCCCCACTCATCACACATCTCTCCCCCCCACTCATCACACACCTCTCCCCCCCGCTCATCACACACCTCTCCCCCCGCTCATCACACATCTCTCCTCCCCGCTCATCACACATCTCTCCTCCCCGCTCATCACACATCTCTCCTCCCCCGCTCATCACACATCTCTCCTCCCCGCTCATCACACATCTCTCCCCCCCGCTCATCACACATCTCTCCTCCCCCGCTCATCACACATCTCTCCCCCCCCCCCCCGCTCATCACACATCTCTCCTCCCCCGCTCATCACACATCTCTCCTCCCACTCATCACACATCTCTCCTCCCCGCTCATCACACATCTCTCCCCCCCCCCCGCTCATCACACATCTCTCCCCCCCCGCTCATCACACATCTCTCCCCCCCGCTCATCACACATCTCTCCTCCCCGCTCATCACACATCTCTCCTCCCCGCTCATCACACATCTCTCCTCCCCGCTCATCACACATCTCTACTCCCGCGCTCATCACACATCTCTCCTCCCCGCTCATCACACATCTCTCCTCCCCCGCTCATCACACATCTCTCCTCCCCGCTCATCACACATCTCTCCTCCCGCTCATCACACATCTCTCCTCCCCGCTCATCACACATCTCTCCTCCCCGCTCATCACACATCTCTCCTCCCCGCTCATCACATATCTCTCCTCCCCCGCTCATTACACAGCTCTCCTCCCCCCGCTCATCACACATCTCTCCTCCCCCCCCCACTCATCACACATCTCACCCCCCCCCCCGCTCATCACACATCTCTCCCCCCCGCTCATCACACATCTCTCCCCCCGCTCATATCACACAGCTCCCCCCCCGCTCATCACACATCTCTCCTTCCCGCTCATCACACATCTCTCCCCCGCTCATCACACACATCTCTCCTCCCCGCTCATCACACATCTCACCTACCCGCTCATCACAAATCCCTCCCCTCCGCTCATCACACATCTCTCCCCCCCGCACATGACACATCTCTCCCCCCCGCTCATCACACATCTCTCCTCCCCCCGCTCATCACACATCTCTCCTCCCCCCGCTCATCACACATCTCTCCCCCCCGCTCATCACACATCACACATCTCTCCTCCCCCCGCTCATCACACATCTCTCCTCCCCGCTCATCACACATCTCTCCTCCCCCCGCTCATCACATCACACATCTCCCCTCCCCCCGCTCATCACACATCTCTCCCCCCCCCCCGCTCATCACACATCTCTCCTCCCCCCGCTCATCACACATCTCTCCTCCCCCCGCTCATCACACATCTCTCCTCCCCGCTCATCACACATCCCTCCCCCCCGCTCATCACACATCTCTCCTCCCCGCTCATCACACATCTCTCACCCCCGCTCATCACACATCTCTCCTCCCCCCGCTCATCACACATCTCTCCTCCCCGCTCATCACACATCACTCCTCCCCCCGCTCATCATCACACATCTCCCCCCGCTCATCACACATCTCTCCCCCCCACTCATCACACATCTCTCCCCCCACTCATCACACACCTCTCCCCCCCACTCATCACACACCTCTCCTCCCCCGCTCATCACACATCTCTCCTCCCCCGCTCATCACACATCTCTCCTCCCCCCGCTCATCACACATCTCTCCTCCCCCCGCTCATCACACATCTCTCCTCCCCCCCCACTCATCACACATCTCTCCCCCCGCTCATCACACATCTCTCCTCCCCGCTCATCACACATCTCTCCCCCCCGCTCATCACACATCTCTCCCCCCGCTCATATCACACAGCTCCCCCCCCCCGCTCAGCACACATCTCTCCCCCCCCCCGCTCATCACACATCTCTCCCCCCGCTCATCACACATCTCTCCGCCCGCTCATCACACATCTCTCCCCCGCTCATCACACATCTCTCCTCCCCGCTCATCACACATCTCTCCCCCGCTCATCACACATCTCTCCTCCCCGCTCATCACACATCTCTCCCCCGCTCATCACACATCTCTCCTCCCCCCGCTCATCACACATCTCTTCTCCCCCCGCTCATCACACATCTCTCCCCCCCGCTCATCACACATCTCTCCTCCCCCCGCTCATCACACATCTCTCCTCCCCGCTCATCACACATCTCTCCTCCCCCCGCTCATCACACATCTCTCCTCCCCCCGCTCATCACACATCTCTCCTCCCCCCCCACTCATCACACATCTCTCCCCCCGCTCATCACACATCTCTCCTCCCCGCTCATCACACATCCCTCCCCCCCGCTCATCACACATCTCTCCCCCCGCTCATATCACACAGCTCCCCCCCCCGCTCAGCACACATCTCTCCCCCCCCCGCTCATCACACATCTCTCCCCCCCGCTCATCACACATCTCTCCGCCCGCTCATCACACATCTCACATCTCTCCCCCGCTCATCACACATCTCTCCTCCCCGCTCATCACACATCTCTCCCCCGCTCATCACACATCTCTCCCCCCGCTCATCACACATCTCTCCCCCGCTCATCACACATCTCTCCTCCCCGCTCATCACACATCTCTCCTCCCCGCTCATCACACATCCCTCCCCCCCGCTCATCACACATCTCTCCTCCCCCCGCTCATCACACATTTCTCCTCCCCCCGCTCATCACACATCTCTCCTCCCCCCGCTGATCACACATCTCTCCCCCCCGCTCATCACACATCTCTCCTCCCCCGCTCATCACACATCTCTCCCCCGCTCATCACACACCTCTCCTCCCCGCTCATCACACATCTCTCCGCCCGCTCATCACACATCTCACATCTCTCCCCCGCTCATCACACATCTCTCCTCCCCGCTCATCACACATCTCTCCCCCGCTCATCACACATCTCTCCCCCCGCTCATCACACATCTCTCCCCCGCTCATCACACATCTCTCCTCCCCGCTCATCACACATCTCTCCTCCCCGCTCATCACACATCCCTCCCCCCCGCTCATCACACATCTCTCCTCCCCCCGCTCATCACACATTTCTCCTCCCCCCGCTCATCACACATCTCTCCTCCCCCCGCTGATCACACATCTCTCCCCCCCGCTCATCACACATCTCTCCTCCCCCGCTCATCACACATCTCTCCCCCGCTCATCACACACCTCTCCTCCCCGCTCATCACACATCTCTCCTCCCCGCTCATCACACATCCCTCCCCCCCGCTCATCACACATCTCTCCTCCCCCCGCTCATCACACATCTCTCCTCCTCCCGCTCATCACACATCTCTCCTCCCCCCGCTGATCACACATCTCTCCCCCCCGCTCATCACACATCTCTCCTCCCCCACTCATCACACATCTCTCCCCCCGCTCATCACACATCTTCCCCCCCCCCGCTCATCACACATCTCTCCTCCCGCTCATCACACATCTCTCCTCCCTGCTCGTCACACATCTCTCCTCCCCGCTCATCACACATCTCTCCCCCCGCTCATCACACATCTCTCCCCCCGCTCATCACACATCTCTCCCCCCGCTCATCACACATCTCTCCTCCCCGCTCATCACACATCTCTCCTCCCCGCTCATCACACATCTCTCCTCCCGCTCAGCACACATCTCTCCTCCCCCCCCGCTCATCACACATCTCTCCCCCCGCACATCACACATCTCTCCTCCCCGCTCATCACACATCTCTCCCCCCGCTCATCACACATCTCTCCTCCCCCGCTCATCACACATCTCTCCTCCCCCCGCTCATCACACATCTCTCCTCCCCGCTCATCACACATCTCTCCTCCTGCTCATCATCACACATCTCTCCTCCCCCCCCGCTCATCACACATCTCTCCTCCCCACTCATCACACATCTCTCCTCCCCCCGCTCATCACACATCTCTCCCCCCCGCTCATCACACATCTCTCCTCCCCGCTCATCACACATCTCTCCCCCCGCTCATCACACATCTCTCCTCCCCCGCTCATCACACATCTCTCCTCCCCCGCTCATCACACATCTCTCCCCCCGCTCATCACACATCTCTCCTCCCCGCTCATCACACATCCCTCCCCCCCGCTCATCACACATCTCTCCTCCCCCCGCTCATCACACATTTCTCCTCCCCCCGCTCATCACACATCTCTCCTCCCCCCGCTGATCACACATCTCTCCCCCCCGCTCATCACACATCTCTCCTCCCCCGCTCATCACACATCTCTCCCCCGCTCATCACACATCTCTCCTCCCCGCTCATCACACATCTCTCCTCCCCGCTCATCACACATCCCTCCCCCCCGCTCATCACACATCTCTCCTCCCCCCGCTCATCACACACCTCTCCTCCCCCCGCTCATCACACATCTCTCCTCCCCCGCTGATCACACATCTCTCCCCCCCGCTCATCACACATCTCTCCTCCCCCGCTCATCACACATCTCTCCCCCCGCTCATCACACATCTTCCCCCCCCCCCGCTCATCACACATCTCTCCTCCCGCTCATCACACATCTCTCCTCCCTGCTCATCACACATCTCTCCTCCCCGCTCAATCACACATCTCTCCCCCCGCTCATCACACATCTCTCCCCCCGCTCATCACACATCTCTCCTCCCCCGCTCATCACACATCTCTCCCCCCGCTCATCACACATCTTCCCCCCCCCCGCTCATCACACATCTCTCCTCCCGCTCATCACACATCTCTCCTCCCTGCTCATCACACATCTCTCCTCCCCGCTCAATCACACATCTCTCCCCCCGCTCATCACACATCTCTCCCCCCGCTCATCACACATCTCTCCCCCCGCTCATCACACATCTCTCCTCCCCGCTCATCACACATCTCTCCTCCCCGCTCATCACACATCTCTCCTCCCGCTCAGCACACATCTCTCCTCCCCCCCCGCTCATCACACATCTCTCCCCCCGCACATCACACATCTCTCCTCCCCGCTCATCACACATCACACATCTCTCCCCCCGCTCATCACACATCTCTCCTCCCCCGCTCATCACACATCTCTCCTCCCCCCCGCTCATCACACATCTCTCCTCCCCGCTCATCACACATCTCTCCTCCTGCTCATCATCACACATCTCTCCTCCCCCCCCGCTCATCACACATCTCTCCTCCCCACTCATCACACATCTCTCCTCCCCCCGCTCATCACACATCTCTCCCCCCCGCTCATCACACATCTCTCCTCCCCGCTCATCACACATCTCTCCCCCCGCTCATCACACATCTCTCCTCCCCCGCTCATCACACATCTCTCCTCCCCCCGCTCATCACACATCTCTCCCCCCGGCTCATCACACATCTCTCCTCCCCGCTCATCACACATCTCTCCCCCCGCTCATCACACATCTCTCCTCCCCGCTCATCACACATCTCTCCTCCCCACTCATCACACATCTCTCCTCCCCCGCTCATCACACATCTCTCCCCCCCGCTCATCACACATCTCTCCTCCCCGCTCATCACACATCTCTCCCCCCCGCTCATCACACATCTCTCCTCCCCCCGCTCATCACACATCTCTCCCCCCCGCTCATCACACATCTCTCCTCCCCCGCTCATCACACATCTCTCCTCCCCGCTCATCACACATCTCTCCCCCCGCTCATCACACATCTCTCCTCCCCGCTCATCACACATCTCTCCCCCCGCTCATCACACATCTCTCCCCCCCGCTCATCACACATCTCTCCTCCCCCCGCTCATCACACATCTCTCCCCCCCGCTCATCACACATCTCTCCTCCCCCGCTCATCACACATCTCTCCTGCCCGCTCATCACACATCTCTCCCCCCGCTCATCACACATCTCTCCTCCCCGCTCATCACACATCTCTCCCCCCGCTCATCACACATCTCTCCTCCCCGCTCATCACACATCTCTCCTCCCCACTCATCACACATCTCTCCTCCCCCCGCTCATCACACATCTCTCCCCCCCGCTCATCACACATCTCTCCTCCCCCGCTCATCACACATCTCTCCTCCCCGCTCATCACACATCTCTCCCCCCCACTCATCACACATCTCTCCTCCCCGCTCATCACACATCTCTCCCCCCCACTCATCACACATCTCTCCTCCCGCTCATCACACATCTCTCCTCCCCCCCCGCTCATCACACATCTCTCCCCCCCACTCATCACACATCTCTCCTCCCGCTCATCACACATCTCTCCTCCCCCGCTCATCACACATCTCTCCTCCCCGCTCATCACACATCTCTCCCCCCCACTCATCACACATCTCTCCTCCCGCTCATCACACATCTCTCCTACCCCCCCGCTCATCACACATCTCCCCCCGCTCATCACACATCTCTCCTCCCCCGCTCATCACACATCTCTCCTCCCCCGCTCATCACACATCTCTCCTCCCCCGCTCATCACACATCTTCCCCCCGCCCAGCACACATTTCTCCCCCCCGCTCATCACACATCTCTCCTCCCCCCGCTCATCACACATCTCTCCTCCCCGCTCATCACACATCTCTCCTCCCCACTCATCACACATCTCTCCTCCCCCCGCTCATCACACATCTCTCCCCCCCGCTCATCACACATCTCTCCTCCCCCGCTCATCACACATCTCTCCCCCCCGCTCATCACACATCTCTCCTCCCCGCTCATCACACATCTCTCCTCCCCACTCATCACACATCTCTCCTCCCCCCGCTAATCACACATCTCTCCCCCCCGCTCATCACACATCTCTCCTCCCCCGCTCATCACACATCTCTCCTCCCCGCTCATCACACATCTCTCCCCCCCACTCATCACACATCTCTCCTCCCGCTCATCACACATCTCTCCTCCCCCCCCGCTCATCACACATCTCTCCTCCCCACTCATCACACATCTCTCCTCCCCCCGCTCATCACACATCTCTCCTCCCCGCTCATCACACATCTCTCCCCCCCACTCATCACACATCTCTCCTCCCGCTCATCACACATCTCTCCTCCCCCCCCGCTCAACACACATCTCCCCCCGCTCATCACACATCTCTCCTCCCCCGCTCATCACACATCTCTCCTCCCCCGCTCATCACACATCTCTCCTCCCCCGCTCATCACACATCTTCCCCCCGCTCAGCACACATCTCTCCCCCCCGCTCATCACACATCTCTCCTCCCCCCGCTCATCACACATCTCTCCTCCCCGCTCATCACACATCTCTCCTCCCCACTCATCACACATCTCTCCTCCCCCCGCTCATCACACATCTCTCCCCCCCGCTCATCACACATCTCTCCTCCCCCGCTCATCACACATCTCTCCTCCCCGCTCATCACACATCTCTCCCCCCCACTCATCACACATCTCTCCTCCCGCTCATCACACATCTCTCCTCCCCCCCCGCTCATCACACATCTCTCCTCCCCACTCATCACACATCTCTCCTCCCCCCGCTCATCACACATCTCTCCCCCCCGCTCATCACACATCTCTCCTCCCCCGCTCATCACACATCTCTCCTCCCCGCTCATCACACATCTCTCCCCCCCACTCATCACACATCTCTCCTCCCGCTCATCACACATCTCTCCTCCCCCCCCGCTCATCACACATCTCCCCCCGCTCATCACACATCTCTCCTCCCCCGCTCATCACACATCTCTCCTCCCCCGCTCATCACACATCTCTCCCCCCCGCTCATCACACATCTCTCCTCCCCCCCCGCTCATCACACATCTCCCCCCGCTCATCACACATCTCTCCTCCCCCGCTCATCACACATCTCTCCTCCCCCGCTCATCACACATCTCTCCTCCCCCGCTCATCACACATCTTCCCCCCGCTCAGCACACATCTCTCCCCCCCGCTCATCACACATCTCTCCCCCCCGCTCATCACACATCTCTCCTCCCCCGCTCATCACACATCTCTCCTCCCCCGCTCATCACACATCTCTCCTCCCCCGCTCATCACACATCTCTCCTCCCCCGCTCATCACACATCCCTCCTCCCCCGCTCATCACACATCTCTCCTCCCCCGCTCATCACACATCTCTCCCCCCCGCTCATCACACATCTCTCCTCCCCGCTCATCACACATCTCTCCTCCCCGCTCATCACACATCTCTCCTCCCCGCTCATCACACATCTCTCCTCCCCCGCTCATCACACATCTCTCCTCCCCCGCTCATCACACATCTCTCCTCCCCCGCTCATCACACATCTCTCCTCCCCCGCTCATCACACATCTCTCCTCCCCGCTCATCACACATCTCTCCTCCCCGCTCATCACACATCTCTCCCCCCCCCGCTCATCACACATCTCTCCTCCCCGCTCATCACACATCTCTCCCGCTCATCACACATCTCTCCTCCCCGCTCATCACACATCTCTCCTCCCCGCTCATCACACATCTCTCCTCCCCGCTCATCACACATCTCTCCTCCCCCGCTCAGCACAGTGCGATGTGTGCTGAGCGAGGGGGGCGGACGGGGACCTGCTAGATCTAACATCGGCGACTGCATCACGCGGGGCCGGGCATCGCTATCGCTGTGGGGCATACAGGACTACGGAACCATGTGTTATAGGGGGAGATGTATGAAGCAGTGATAAAAGTCAGCCAGCTGCTCTGTATACTTTTATAGTATACAAATTATAACTGTCACGTCAGTGCTGATTGGTTGTCATGGGCAACTTCTCCACTGGCTCACTTCTCCACTCTTACTACAGCTTAGTACATCTCCCCCATAACGCATTACCATAACCCGGCCTGTCATCGGAAGAGACGACAGGAGAAATGAGGCCAGAGGAGAATGTTCCTGACTCACGTACTGACGTAGACACCTGTAAGTGTGCATGTGACAGAGTACCAGGGACGTGCAGTCAGGGGAGGCAGGGGAGGTAGGAGGCAGTGCCTCCCCTGTCATTAATGATTCAAATAATATAAAGAAGATTACTTATTATGACACATATTCTGTGTCATAAGTAATTTCTTTATATTATTCTGACCATTTTAATGCTGTAATGTAGTTTGGGAGGCACTGCTAGCAGTGCCTCCCGTTATCAATAGGAACAGGTTAAAGCGGTGAGAGGGGGGGCAAGCACTGGGCTGTAAAAGCCCATTAAAAACCAGAGGGGAAGCGGCACTTATACAAGTGCCTCGTTGACAGGGAAAACCCGCCCCTGTCAGCGAGGCAGATGTGATTGGACAGCGGATCCAGCGCTGGATCCGCTGGTCCAATCACCCATACGCAGCGGGGTGAAACAACGGCGGGACCCGGCGCTACTGTGGAACTGTGACTACAGTAGCGCGGCGGGGTAAAGAGGCAGCGGGACCCGGCCGGCATTAGTAATGAAGCTGCCTGTCACTAGAGCAGCGTCAGCTCCAGAGCAGGCAGGAACCCTTGAGCTGGAGAGCGTACGGCAGCGGCGGCCAGCGCTCTTACCGCTCCTTCCTTCTCCTCTGTCCTCCTGTCCTAGCCAGCAGCATCACCGCCATTTATACTTTCCCGGACCAGGGCCAAGGTGAGAGAGGCGGGCAGTTGGGCTGGGTGGGTAGTGACCGGGCAACTCAACCCCCAGATCACTTGGGCTGCAGGGCAGGGACAGGGAGGAGATATATATATATATATATATATAGCGCGACTGTCCGGCACTCTTATTTGTACATCTGCCATGGTGCTCGCAAATGTATTGGGGGTATATATACATATATATATATATATATATATATATATAGCTAGCATGAGGCTGGGCACTCTGTGGACTTAGCTGGATAAATAAAACACTTCAGGAGAAATTACAATGTTTTAGGCTTTTAATGTTCGTCGTCAGGCAGCACATACAAACCTTTGCCTCATGCTATATATACATATATATATTTATATATATATATATATATATGTATATATATATATGTAGCAAGTGGTCCGACACACTCCCTATATGGAAAGCAATGGCGCCTGGTGCCCTCACGAATCCGTATGGTAACATAGGTGAGTGGCATCCGGCACTCACAGCATATTCAATAAGACTCAAACACCGGCCAGATAGAAAATCAACGTTTTAATTTTATGAAAAAATAAAAGTTGTCGTTAGGATAAAGAGTACTCAACTATATATATATATATATATATATATATATATATATATATATATATATATATATATATATGTGCCTCCCCAGCCAGTGACCTCACCGCACGCCACTGCAGAGTACTTACCTCAGCCTGAGGACGAGGGCTTCCCTCTGTCACCATAGCTTTTGGGAAGGCACAGAACAGTCACCATAACCCTGCACTCTTCATAAATCCCTCACTTACCAAGTCCCTCACGTCATGGGTGATCCGGTTCCTCTGAGAGGTCTTCTTCTGGGGTTCCTCACCCACACTGCCTCCACGGTGTGACACGTTGTGTGATCCTGGATGCCGGTGCAGGACAGAGGAGACCAGTGCCGGGAACGTCCTAGCTGTCAGGAGAACACAGAAGAGTTACCACAGTACGTCCCCGGAGGACATCTGCCCCCTCCATCAGGGCTGCCATCATGGGGCCCCGGACTGACAAAATAGACAGGCCCCACCACCAAAAAAAGATTTTGCTGCACTGCACGGTGAGGTGGTGAGACAGGCACGGTGAGATGGTGAGATAGTGAGACAGGTACGGTGAGATGGTGAGACGGCACGGTGAGATGTTGAGATGGTGAGACAGGCACAGTGAGATAGTGTGAAAGTGAGATGGGTGCAGTGAGATGGTGAGACAGACGGGGTGAGATGGCGAGACGGGCGCGGTAAGATGGTGAGACAGGCACAGTGAGATGGTGAGACAGGCACGGTGAGATGGAGAGACAGGCAGGGTGAGATAGTGAAACAGGTGCGGTGAGATGGTGAGACGAGTGCAGTTAGATGGCGAGACGGGTGCGGTAAAATGGTGAGACGGGCGCGGTGAGTTGTGAGACGGGCGCGGTGAGATAGTGAGACAGGCACGGTGAGATGATGCGATGGGCACGGTGAGACGTGTGCGGTGAGATGTGCGACGGAGGCGGTGAAATGGTGAGACGGGTGCAGTGAGATGGTGAGACGGGCGCGGTGAGATAGTGAGACGGGCACGGTGAGATGGTGAGACGGGCACGGTGAGATGATGCGATGGGCACGGTGAGACGGGTGCGGTGAGATGTGTGACAGAGGCGGTGAAATGGTGAGACGGGTGCAGTGAGATGGTGAGACGGGTGCAGTGAGATGGTGAGACGGGTGCAGTGAGATGGTGAGAAGGGTGCGGTGAGATAGTGAGACGAGTGCAGACAGATGGCGAGACGGGTGCGGTGAAATGGTGAGAAGGGTGCAGTGAGATGGTGAGAAGGGTGCAGTGAGATGGTGAGAAGGGTGCAGTGAGATAGTGAGACGGGCACAGTGAGATGGCGAGACGGGTACGGTGAGATGATGCGACGGGCGATGTGAGATGGTGAGACGGGGCGGTGAGATTGTGAGGCGGTGCGGTGAAATGGTGAGACGGGTACACTGAGATGCTGAGACGGGTACAGTGAGATGCTGAGACGGGTACAGTGAGATGGTGAGACAGGTGCGGTGAAATGGTGAGACGGGTGCAGTGAGATAGTGAGACGAGTGCAGACAGATGGCGAGACGGGTGTGGTGAAATGGTGAGACGGGTGCGGTGAGATAGTGAGACAGGCGCAGTGAGATGGTGAGATGGGTACGGTGAGATGGTGGGACAGGCACGGTGAGATGGGTACGGTGAGATGGTGAGACGGGTGCAGTGAGATGGTGAGACCGGTGCGGTGAAATGGTGAGGCGGGTGCAGTAAGATGGTGAGACAGGCGCTGTGAAATGGAGAGACGGGCGTGGTGAGATGGTGAGACGGACGCAGTGAGATGGTGAAAAGGGCGCAGTGAGATTGTGGGACGGGCGCAGTGAGATGGGGAGAAGGGTGCAGAGAGATGGTGAGACGTGCTCGGTGAGATGGTGAGACGTGCTCGGTGAGATGGTGAGACGTGCGCGGTGAGATGGTGAGACGTGCGCGGTGAGATGGTGAGACGTGCGCGGTGAGATGGTGAGACGTGCGCGGTGAGATGGGGAGAAGGGTGCAGTGAGATGGGGAGAAGGGCGCAGTGAGATGGTGAGACGGGTGCGGTGAGATGGTGAGACGGGTGCGGTGAGATGGTGAGACGGGTGCGGTGAGATGGTGAGACGGGTACAGTGAGATGGTGAGACGGGTGCAGTGAGATGGGGAGACGGGCGCAGTGAGATGAGGAGACGGGCGCAGTGAGATGGGGAGACGGGTGCGGTGAGATGGTGAGACGGGTGCGGTGAGATGGTGAGACAGGTGCAGTGAGATGGGGAGACAGGTGCAGTGAGATGGGGAGACAGGTGCAGTGAGATGGGGAGACGGGTGCAGTGAGATGGGGAGACGGGTGCAGTGAGATGGGGAGACGGGTGCAGTGAGATTTGAGATGGGGAGACGGGTGCGGTGAGATGGGGAGACGGGTGCGGTGAGATGGGGAGACGGGTGCGGTGAGATGGGGGAGACGGGTGCGGTGAGATGGGGAGACGGGCGCAGTGAGATGGGGAGACGGGCGCAGTGAGATGGGGAGACGGGCGCAGTGAGATGGGGAGACGGGCGCAGTGAGATGGGGAGACGGGTGCAGTGAGATGGGGAGACGGGTGCAGTGAGATTTGAGACGGGGAGACGGGTGCGGTGAGATGGGGAGACGGGTGCGGTGAGATGGGGAGACGGGTGCGGTGAGATGGGGAGACGGGTGCGGTGAGATGGGGAGATGGGTGCGGTGAGATGGGGAGACATGTGCGGTGAGATGGTGAGAAGGGCGCAGTGAGATGGGGAGACGGGCACAGTGAGATGGTGAGAAGGGCGCAGTGAGATGGGGAGACGGGTGCGGTGAGATGGGGAGACGGGTGCGGTGAGATGGGGAGACGGGTGCGGTGAGATGGGGAGACTGGTGCTGTGAGATGGGGAGACTAGTGCGGTGAAATGGGGAGACGGGTGTTGTGAGATGGGGAGACGGGTGCTGTGAGATGGGGAGACGGGCGCAGTGAGATGGGGAGACGGGTGCAGTGAGATGGGGAGACGGGTGCAGTGAGATTTGAGACGGGGAGACGGGTGCGGTGAGATGGGGAGACGGGTGCGGTGAGATGGGGAGACGGGTGCGGTGAGATGGGGAGACGGGTGCGGTGAGATGGGGAGATGGGTGCGGTGAGATGGGGAGACATGTGCGGTGAGATGGTGAGAAGGGCGCAGTGAGATGGGGAGACGGGCACAGTGAGATGGTGAGAAGGGCGCAGTGAGATGGGGAGACGGGTGCGGTGAGATGGGGAGACGGGTGCGGTGAGATGGGGAGACGGGTGCGGTGAGATGGGGAGACTGGTGCTGTGAGATGGGGAGACTAGTGCGGTGAAATGGGGAGACGGGTGTTGTGAGATGGGGAGACGGGTGCTGTGAGATGGGGAGACGGGTGCGGTGAGATGGAAAGACGGGTGCGGTGAGATGGTGGGATGGGTGCGGAGAGATGGTGAGAAGGGTGCAGTGAGATGGTGAGAAGGGTGCAGTGAGATGGGGAGACGGGTGCTGTGAGATGGGGAGACTAGTGCGGTGAAATGGGGAGACGGGTGTTGTGAGATGGGGAGACGGGTGCTGTGAGATGGAAAGACGGGTGCGGTGAGATGGAAAGACGGGTGCGGTGAGATGGTGGGATGGGTGCGGAGAGATGGGGAGACAGGTGCAGTGAGATGGTGAGACGGGTGCAGTGAGATGGGGAGACGGGTGCAGTGAGATGGGGAGACGGGTGCAGTGAGATGGGGAGACGAGTGCTGTGAGATGGGGAGACTGGTGCAGTGAGATGGGGAGACAGGTGCAGTGAGATGGTGAGACGGGTGCAGTGAGATGGGGAGACGGGTGCTGTGAGATGGTGATACGGGAGCGGTGAGATGGTGAGACGGGTGCAGTGAGATGGTGAGTCAGGCGCAGTGAGATGGTGAGACGGGTGCAGTGAGATGGTGAGACGGGCGCAGTGAGATGGGGAGACGGGCGCAGTGAGATGGGGAGACGGGCGCAGTGAGATGGGGAGAAGGGCGCAGTGAGATGGGGAGACGGGTACAGTGAGATGGTGAGTCAGGCGCAGTGAGATGGTGAGACGGGTGCGGTGAGATGGTGAGACGGGTGCGGTGAGATGGTGAGACGGGTGCGGTAAGATGGTGAGACGGGTGCGGTGAGATGGTGAGACGGGTACAGTGAGATGGTGAGACGGGTGCAGTGAGATGGGGAGACGGGCGCAGTGAGATGGGGGAGACGGGCGCGGTGAGATGGGGAGACGGGTGCGGTGAGATGGTGAGACGGGTGCGGTGAGATGGGGAGACGGGTGCAGTGAGATTTGAGATGGGGAGACGGGTGCGGTGAGATGGGGAGACGGGTGCGGTGAGATGGGGAGACGGGTGCGGTGAGATGGGGAGACGGGCGCAGTGAGATGGGGAGACGGGCGCAGTGAGATGGGAGACGGGCGCAGTGAGATGGGGAGACGGGCGCAGTGAGATGGGGAGACGGGTGCAGTGAGATGGGGAGACGGGTGCAGTGAGATTTGAGATGGGAGACGGGTGCGGTGAGATGGGGAGACGGGTGCGGTGAGATGGGGAGACGGGTGCGGTGAGATGGGAAATGGGTGCGGTGAGATGGGGAGACAGGTGCGGTGAGATGGTGAGAAGGGCGCAGTGAGATGGGGAGACGGGCACAGTGAGATGGTGAGAAGGGCGCAGTGAGATGGGGAGACGGGTGCGGTGAGATGGGAGACGGGTGCGGTCTCCGGTGAGATGGGGAGACAGGTGCTGTGAGATGGGGAGACTAGTGCGGTGAAATGGGGAGACGGGTGTTGTGAGATGGGGAGACGGGTGCTGTGAGATGGGGAGACGGGTGCGGTGAGATGGAAAGACGGGTGCGGTGAGATGGTGGGATGGGTGCGGAGAGATGGTGAGAAGGGTGCAGTGAGATGGTGAGAAGGGTGCAGTGAGATGGGGAGACGGGTGCTGTGAGTTGGGGAGACTAGTGCGGTGAAATGGGAGACGGGTGTTGTGAGATGGGGAGACGGGTGCTGTGAGATGGAAAGACGGGTGCGGTGAGATGGAAATACGGGTGCGGTGAGATGGTGGGATGGGTGCGGAGAGATGGGGAGACAGGTGCAGTGAGATGGTGAGACGGGTGCAGTGAGATGGGGAGACGGGTGCAGTGAGATGGGGAGACGGGTGCTGTGAGATGGGGAGACGGGTGCAGTGAGATGGGGAGACAGGTGCAGTGAGATGGTGAGACGGGTGCAGTGAGATGGGGAGACGGGTGCTGTGAGATGGTGATACGGGAGCGGTGAGATGGTGAGACGGGTGCAGTGAGATGGGGAGACGGGTGCAGTGAGATGGTGAGACGGGTGCAGTGAGATGGGGAGACGGGTGCGGTGAGATGGTGAGACGGGTGCGGTGAGATGGGGAGACGGGTGCGGTGAGATGGGGAGACGGGTGCGGTGAGATGGGGAGACATGTGCGGTGAGATGGGGAGACGGGTGCGGTGAGATGGGGAGACAGGTGCAGTGAGATGGGGAGACGGGTGCAGTGAGATGGGGAGACGGGTGCGGTGAGATGGGGAGACGGGTGCAGTGAGATGGTGAGTCAGGCGCAGTGAGATGGTGAGACGGGTGCAGTGAGATGGTGAGACGGGAGCGGTGAGATGGTGAGACGGGTGCAGTGAGATGGGGAGACAGGTGCAGTGAGATGGTGAGACGGGTGCAGTGAGATGGTGAGACGGGTGCAGTGAGATGGGGAGACGGGTGCGGTGAGATGGTGAGACGGGTGCGGTGAGATGGTGAGACGGGTGCAGTGAGATGGTGAGAAGGGTGCAGTGAGAAGGGGAGACGGGCGCAGTGAGATGGGGAGAAGGGCGCAGTGAGATGGGGAGACGGGTGCAGTGAGATGGGGAGACGGGTGCTGTGAGATGGTGATACGGGAGCGGTGAGATGGTGAGACGGGTGCAGTGAGATGGGGAGACAGGTGCAGTGAGATGGCGAGACGGGTGCAGTGAGATGGGGAGACGGGTGCAGTGAGATGGTGAGACGGGTGCGGTGAGATGGTGAGACGGGTGCGGTGAGATGGTGAGACGGGTGCAGTGAGATGGTGAGACAGGTGCAGTGAGATGGGGAGACGGGTGCGGTGATATGGGGAGACGGGTGCGGTGAGATGGGGAGACGGGTGCAGTGAGATGGTGAGTCAGGCGCAGTGAGATGGTGAGACAGGTGCGGTGAAATGGTGAGACGGGTGCGGTGAGATAGTGAGACGAGTGCAGACAGATGGCGAGACGGGTGTGGTGAAATGGTGAGACGGGTGCGGTGAGATAGTGAGACGAGTGCAGACAGATGGCGAGACGGGTGTGGTGAAATGGTGAGACGAGTGCGGTGAGATGGTGAGACGGGTGCGGTGAGATGGTGAGACGGGTACAGTGAGATGCTGAGACGGGTACAGTGAGATGGTGAGACAGGTGCGGTGAAATGGTGAGACGGGTGCGGTGAGATAGTGAGACGAGTGCAGACAGATGGCGAGACGGGTGTGGTGAAATGGTGAGACGGGTGCGGTGAAATAGTGAGACAGGCGCAGTGAGATGGTGAGATGGGTACGGTGAGATGGTGGGACAGGCACGGTGAGATGGGTACGGTGAGATGGTGAGACGGGTGCAGTGAGATGGTGAGACCGGTGCGGTGAAATGGTGAGGCGGGTGCAGTAAGATGGCGAGACAGGCGAGGTGAGATGGAGAGACGGGCGTGTTGAGATGGTGAGATGGGCGCAGTGAGATGATGAGAAGGGCGTAGTGAGATTGTGGGACGGGCTCAGTGAGATGGTGGGACGGGCGCAGTGAGATGGGGAGAAGGGTGCAGTGAGATGGTGAGACGTGCTTGGTGAGATGGTGAGACGTGCGCGGTGAGATGGTGAGAAGGGTGCAGTGAGATGGGGAGACGGGCGCAGTGAGATGGGGAGAAGGGCGCAGTGAGATGGGGAGACGGGTGCGGTGAGATGGTGAGACGGGTGCAGTGAGATGTTGAGACAGGTGCAGTGAGATGGTGAGACGGGTGCAGTGAGATGGTGAGAAGGGTGCAGTGAGATGGAGACGGGTGCAGTGAGATGGTGAGACGGGTGCAGTGAGATGGGGAGACAGGTGCAGTGAGATGGGGAGACGAGTGCGATGAGATGGGGAGACGGGTGCGGTGAGATGGGAAGACAGGCGCAGTGAGATGGGGAGACAGGCACAGTGAGATGGTGAGTCAGGCGCAGTGAGATGGTGAGACGGGCGCAGTGAGATGGGGAGACGGGTGCGGTGAGATGGGGAGACGGGTGCGGTGAGATGGGGAGACAGGCGCAGTGAGATGGGGAGACAGGCGCAGTGAGATGGGGAGACAGGCGCAGTGAGATGGTGAGACGGGTGCAGTGAGATGGTGAGACGGGTGCAGTGAGATGGGGAGACAGGTGCAGTGAGATGGGGAGACGGGTGCAGTGAGATGGGGAGACAGGTGCAGTGAGATGGGGAGACGGGTGCAGTGAGATGGGGAGACGGGTGCTGTGAGATGGTGATACGGGAGCGGTGAGATGGGGAGACGGGTGCAGTGAGATGGGGAGACGGGCACAGTGAGATGGTGAGTCAGGCGCAGTGAGATGGTGAGACGGGTGCGGTGAGATGGGGAGACGGGTGCGGTGAGATGGGGAGACGGGTGCGGTGAGATGGGGAGACGGGTGCGGTGAGATGGGGAGACGGGTGCGGTGAGATGGGGAGAAGGGTGCGGTGAGATGGGGAGACGGGTGCGGTGAGATGGGGAGACGGGTGCGGTGAGATGGGGAGACGGGTGCGGTGAGATGGGGAGACAGGTGTGGTGAGATGGTGAGAAGGGCGCAGTGAGATGGGGATACGGGCACAGTGAGATGGTGAGAAGGGCGCGGTGAGATGGGGAGACGGGTGCGGTGAGATGGGGAGTGGTGAGATGGGGAGACGGGTGCGGTGAGATGGGGAGACTGGTGCTGTGAAATGGGGAGACTGGTGCTGTGAAATGGGGAGACGGGTGCAGTGAGATGGGGAGACGGGTGCAGTGAGATGGGGAGACGGGTGCAGTGAGATGGGGAGACGGGTGCAGTGAGATGGTGAGACGGGTGCAGTGAGATGGGGAGACGGGTGCTGTGAGATGGTGATACGGGAGCGGTGAGATGGGGAGACGGGTGCGGTGAGATGGGGAGACGGGTGCGGTGAGATGGGGAGACGGGTGCGGTGAGATGGGGAGACGGGTGCGGTGAGATGGGGAGACGGGTGCAGTGAGATGGTTAGAAGGGCGCAGTGAGATGGTGAGACGGGTGCGGTGAGATGGTGAGACGGGTGCGGTGAGATGGTGAGACGGGTGCAGTGAGATGGGAAGACGGGTGCGGTGAGATGGGGAGACGGGTGCGGTGAGATGGGGAGACGGGTGCGGTGAGATGGGGAGACGGGTGCGGTGAGATGGGGAGACAGGTGCGGTGAGATGGTGAGAAGGGCGCAGTGAGATGGGGAGACGGGCACAGTGAGATGGTGAGAAGGGCGCAGTGAGATGGGGAGACGGGTGCGGTGAGATGGGGAGCGGTGAGATGGTGAGACGGGTGCGGTAAGATGGGGAGACGGGTGCGGTGAGATGGGGAGACGGGTGCGGTGAGATGGGGAGACGGGTGCGGTGAGATGGGGAGACGGGTGCATTGAGATGGGGAGAAGGGCGCAGTGAGATGGGGAGAAGGGCGCAGTGAGATGGGGAGAAGGGCGCAGTGAGATGGGGAGACAGGTGCAGTGAGATGGTGAGACGGGTGCAGTGAGATGGGGAGACGGGTGCTGTGAGATGGTGATACGGGAGCGGTGAGATGGTGAGACGGGTGCGGTGAGATGGGGAGACAGGTGTGGTGAGATGATGAGACGGGTGCGGTGAGATGGGGAGACGGGTGCGGTGAGATGGGGAGACGGGTGCGGTGAGATGGGGAGACGGGTGCAGTGAGATGGGGAGAAGGGCGCAGTGAGATGGTGAGATGGGTGCAGTGAGATGGGGAGACGGGTGCAGTGAGATGGGGAGACGGGTGCGGTGAGATGGTGAGATGGGTGCGGTGAGATAGTGAGACGGCCGTGGTGAGATGGGGAGACGGGTGCAGTGAGATGGGGAGACGGGTGCTGTGAGATGGTGAGAAGGGTGCAGTGAGATGGGGAGACGGGCGCAGTGAGATTGGGAGACGGGTGCAGTGAGATGGGGAGAAGGGCGCAGTGAGATGGGGAGACAGGCGCAGTGAGATGGGGAGACGGGTGCAGTGAGATGGGGAGAAGGGCGCAGTGAGATGGGGAGACAGGTGCAGTGAGATGGGGAGACGGGTGCTGTGAGATGGTGATACGGGAGCGGTGAGATGGTGAGACGGGTGCGGTGAGATGGTGAGACGGGTGCAGTGAGATGGGAAGACGGGTGCGGTGAGATGGGGAGACGGGTGCGGTGAGATGGGGAGACGGGTGCGGTGAGATGGGGAGACGGGTGCGGTGAGATGGGGAGACAGGTGCGGTGAGATGGTGAGAAGGGCGCAGTGAGATGGGGAGACGGGCACAGTGAGATGGTGAGAAGGGCGCAGTGAGATGGGGAGACGGGTGCGGTGAGATGGGGAGCGGTGAGATGGTGAGACGGGTGCGGTAAGATGGGGAGACGGGTGCGGTGAGATGGGGAGACGGGTGCGGTGAGATGGGGAGACGGGTGCGGTGAGATGGGGAGACGGGTGCATTGAGATGGGGAGAAGGGCGCAGTGAGATGGGGAGAAGGGCGCAGTGAGATGGGGAGAAGGGCGCAGTGAGATGGGGAGACAGGTGCAGTGAGATGGTGAGACGGGTGCAGTGAGATGGGGAGACGGGTGCTGTGAGATGGTGATACGGGAGCGGTGAGATGGTGAGACGGGTGCGGTGAGATGGGGAGACAGGTGTGGTGAGATGATGAGACGGGTGCGGTGAGATGGGGAGACGGGTGCGGTGAGATGGGGAGACGGGTGCGGTGAGATGGGGAGACGGGTGCAGTGAGATGGGGAGAAGGGCGCAGTGAGATGGTGAGATGGGTGCAGTGAGATGGGGAGACGGGTGCAGTGAGATGGGGAGACGGGTGCGGTGAGATGGTGAGATGGGTGCGGTGAGATAGTGAGACGGCCGTGGTGAGATGGGGAGACGGGTGCAGTGAGATGGGGAGACGGGTGCTGTGAGATGGTGAGAAGGGTGCAGTGAGATGGGGAGACGGGCGCAGTGAGATTGGGAGACGGGTGCAGTGAGATGGGGAGAAGGGCGCAGTGAGATGGGGAGACAGGCGCAGTGAGATGGGGAGACGGGTGCAGTGAGATGGGGAGAAGGGCGCAGTGAGATGGGGAGACAGGTGCAGTGAGATGGGGAGACGGGTGCTGTGAGATGGTGATACGGGAGCGGTGAGATGGTGAGAAGGGTGCAGTGAGATGGGGAGAAGGGCGCAGTGAGATGGGGAGACGGGTGCAGTGAGATGGGGAGAAGGGCGCAGTGAGATGGGGAGACAGGTGCAGTGAGATGGGGAGACGGGTGCTGTGAGATGGTGATACGGGAGCGGTGAGATGGTGATACGGGTGCAGTGAGATGGTGAGACGGGTGCAGTGAGATGGGGAGACAGGCGCAGTTAGATGGGGAGACGGGCGCAGTGAGATGGGGAGACGGGTGCGGTGAGATGGGGAGACGGGTGCGGTGAGATGGTGGGATGGGTGCGGTGAGATGGTGAGAAGGGTGCAGTGAGATGGGGAGACAGGTGCAGTGAGATGGGGAGACGGGTGCTGTGAGATGGTGGGATGGGTGCGGTGAGATGGTGAGAAGGGTGCAGTGAGATTGGGAGACAGGTGCAGTTAGATGGGGAGACGGGTGCAGTGAGATGGGGAGACGGGTGCAGTGAGATGGGGAGACGGGTGCAGTGAGATGGGGAGACGGGTGCAGTGAGATGGGGAGACGGGTGCAGTGAGATGGGGAGACAGGCGCAGTGAGATGGGGAGAAGGGCGCAGTGAGATGGGGAGACGGGTGCAGTGAGATGGGGAGACGGGTGCAGTGAGATGGGGAGAAGGGTGCTGTGAGATGGTGAGAAGGGTGCGGTGAGATGGTGAGAAGGGTGCAGTGAGATGGGGAGACAGGTGCAGTGAGATGGGGAGACGGGTGCAGTGAGATGGTGAGACGGGTGCAGTGAGATGGGGAGACAGGTGCAGTAAGATGGGGAGACAGGTGCGGTGAGATGGTGAGACAGGTGCAGTGAGATGGGGAGACGGGTGCAGTGAGATGGGGAGACGGGTGCGGTGAGATGGAGAGACAGGTGCAGTAAGATGGGGAGACGGATGCAGTGAGATGGGGAGACGGATGCAGTGAGATGGTGAGACGGGCGCAGTGAGATGGTGGGATGGGTGCGGTGAGATGGGGACACGGGCGCGGTGAGATAGTGAGACGGGAGCGGTGAGATGGGGAGACGGGTGCGGTGAGATGGGGAGACGGGTGCGGTGAGATGGGGAGACCGGTGCGGTGAAATGGTGAGGCGGGTGCAGTAAGATGGTGAGACAGGCGCGGTGAGATGGGGAGACAGGCGCAGTGAGATGGGGAGACGGGCGCAGTGAGATGGGGAGAAGGGTGCAGTGAGATGGGGAGACGGGTGCTGTGAGATGGTGGGATGGGTGCGGTGAGATGGGGAGACAGGTGCAGTGAGATGGTGAGACGGGTGCAGTGAGATGGTGAGACGGGTGCGGTGAGATGGGGAGACGGGTGCTGTGAGATGGTGGGATGGGTGCGGTGGGATGGGTGCGGTGAGATGGTGAGACGGGTGCAGTGAGATGGGGAGACAGGTGCAGTGAGATGGGGAGACGGGCGCAGTGAGATGGGGAGACAGGTGCAGTGAGATGGGGAGACGGGTGCAGTGAGATGGGGAGACGGGTGCAGTGAGATGGGGAGACGGATGCGGTGAGATGGGGAGACGGGTGCAGTGAGATGGGGAGACGGGTGCAGTGAGATGGGGAGACGGGTGCAGTGAGATGGTGAGAAGGGTGCAGTGAGATGGGGAGACAGGTGCAGTGAGATGGGGAGACGGGTGCAGTGAGATGGGGAGACGGGTGCGGTGAGATGGAGAGACGGGTGCGGTGAGATGGTGAGACAGGTGCGGTGAGATGGTGAGACAGGTGCGGTGAGATGGTGAGATGGGTGCAGTGAGATGGGGAGACAGGTGCGGTGAGATGGTGAGACGGGTGCAGTGAGATGGTGAGACAGGTGCAGTGAGATGGTGAGACAGGTGCGGTGAGATGGTGAGATGGGTGCAGTGAGATGGGGAGACAGGTGCGGTGAGATGCTGAGACGGGTGCAGTGAGATGGGGAGACGGGTGCGGTGAGATGGTGAGACGGGTGCGGTGAGATGGTGAGACAGCTCGCACGCTGTATAGATGCCCCCCTGTACCTTGGAGGTGAGTACATGAAACTGCTTTGTGATGGTTGCTGGGCATACAGTGGAGGAACATGAGGAGAATTGGGGACCCTGACGATGGGCTGCAAGATTAAATGCGTTGATCACAATATGACCAAATCCCCAGAACTGCAGCATAATGTGTTATTATTAGTATCAGCCCTCCCCCTGGCGATCACATGTGAGTCTGCATATACAGCATAAGGACTGACATGTCCTCTTTGTGTGTCTTTAAATTCTGAAATCCTGCTTAGTGCGAGTTGACGCCACCATCAGATGCACCATGGAAACGTTCAGCGACCCCGATGTGCTAGGTGCAGGCTCCCCGTCAGAGTGCGGCCTCCAGTGTGAGAGATGGTGAGACGGGTGCAGTGAGACGGGCGCAGTGAGATGGCGGGATGGGTGCGGTGAGATGGGGAGACGGGCGCGGTGAGATAGTGAGACGGGAGCGGTGAGATGGGGAGACGGGTGCGGTGAGATGGGGAGACGGGTGCGGTGAAATGGTGAGAAGGGTGCAGTGAGATGGTGAGAAGGGTGCAGTGAGATGGTGAGAAGGGTGCAGTGAGATAGTGAGACGGGCGCAGTGAGATGGCGAGACAGGTACGGTGAGATGATGCGACGGGCGATGTGAGATGGTGAGACGGGGGCGGTGAAATGGTGAGACGGGTACAGTGAGATGCTGAGACGGGTACAGTGAGATGGTGAGACAGGTGCGGTGAAATGGTGAGACGGGTGCGGTGAGATAGTGAGACGAGTGCAGACAGATGGCGAGACGGGTGTGGTGAAATGGTGAGACGGGTGCGGTGAGATAATGAGACGAGTGTAGACAGATGGCGAGACGGGTGTGGTGAAATGGTGAGACGAGTGCGGTGAGATGGTGAGACGGGTGCGGTGAGATGGTGAGACGGGTACAGTGAGATGCTGAGACGGGTACAGTGAGATGGCGAGACAGGTGCGGTGAAATGGTGAGACGGGTGCGGTGAGATAGTGAGACGAGTGCAGACAGATGGCGAGACGGGTGTGGTGAAATGGTGAGACGGGTGCGGTGAAATAGTGAGACAGGCGCAGTGAGATGGTGAGATGGGTACGGTGAGATGGTGGGACAGGCACGGTGAGATGGGTACGGTGAGATGGTGAGACGGGTGCAGTGAGATGGTGAGACCGGTGCGGTGAAATGGTGAGGCGGGTGCAGTAAGATGGCGAGACAGGCGAGGTGAGATGGAGAGACGGGCGTGTTGAGATGGTGAGATGGGCGCAGTGAGATGATGAGAAGGGCGTAGTGAGATTGTGGGACGGGCTCAGTGAGATGGTGGGACGGGCGCAGTGAGATGGGGAGAAGGGTGCAGTGAGATGGTGAGACGTGCTTGGTGAGATGGTGAGACGTGCGCGGTGAGATGGTGAGAAGGGTGCAGTGAGATGGGGAGACGGGCGCAGTGAGATGGGGAGAAGGGCGCAGTGAGATGGGGAGACGGGTGCGGTGAGATGGTGAGACGGGTGCAGTGAGATGTTGAGACAGGTGCAGTGAGATGGTGAGACGGGTGCAGTGAGATGGTGAGAAGGGTGCAGTGAGATGGAGACGGGTGCAGTGAGATGGTGAGACGGGTGCAGTGAGATGGGGAGACAGGTGCAGTGAGATGGGGAGACGAGTGCGATGAGATGGGGAGACGGGTGCGGTGAGATGGGAAGACAGGCGCAGTGAGATGGGGAGACAGGCACAGTGAGATGGTGAGTCAGGCGCAGTGAGATGGTGAGACGGGCGCAGTGAGATGGGGAGACGGGTGCGGTGAGATGGGGAGACGGGTGCGGTGAGATGGGGAGACAGGCGCAGTGAGATGGGGAGACAGGCGCAGTGAGATGGGGAGACAGGCGCAGTGAGATGGTGAGACGGGTGCAGTGAGATGGTGAGACGGGTGCAGTGAGATGGGGAGACAGGTGCAGTGAGATGGGGAGACGGGTGCAGTGAGATGGGGAGACAGGTGCAGTGAGATGGGGAGACGGGTGCAGTGAGATGGGGAGACGGGTGCTGTGAGATGGTGATACGGGAGCGGTGAGATGGGGAGACGGGTGCAGTGAGATGGGGAGACGGGCACAGTGAGATGGTGAGTCAGGCGCAGTGAGATGGTGAGACGGGCGCGGTGAGATGGTGAGACGGGTGCGGTGAGATGGGGAGACGGGTGCGGTGAGATGGGGAGACGGGTGCGGTGAGATGGGGAGACGGGTGCGGTGAGATGGGGAGAAGGGTGCGGTGAGATGGGGAGACGGGTGCGGTGAGATGGGGAGACGGGTGCGGTGAGATGGGGAGACGGGTGCGGTGAGATGGGGAGACAGGTGTGGTGAGATGGTGAGAAGGGCGCAGTGAGATGGGGATACGGGCACAGTGAGATGGTGAGAAGGGCGCAGTGAGATGGGGAGACGGGTGCGGTGAGATGGGGAGTGGTGAGATGGGGAGACGGGTGCGGTGAGATGGGGAGAAGGGCGCAGTGAGATGGGGAGACGGGTGCGGTGAGATGGGGAGCGGTGAGATGGTGAGACGGGTGCGGTAAGATGGGGAGACGGGTGCGGTGAGATGGGGAGACGGGTGCGGTGAGATGGGGAGACGGGTGCGGTGAGATGGGGAGACGGGTGCATTGAGATGGGGAGAAGGGCGCAGTGAGATGGGGAGAAGGGCGCAGTGAGATGGGGAGACAGGTGCAGTGAGATGGTGAGACGGGTGCAGTGAGATGGGGAGACGGGTGCTGTGAGATGGTGATACGGGAGCGGTGAGATGGTGAGACGGGTGCGGTGAGATGGGGAGACAGGTGTGGTGAGATGATGAGACGGGTGCGGTGAGATGGGGAGACGGGTGCGGTGAGATGGGGAGACGGGTGCGGTGAGATGGGGAGACGGGTGCAGTGAGATGGGGAGAAGGGCGCAGTGAGATGGTGAGATGGGTGCAGTGAGATGGGGAGACGGGTGCAGTGAGATGGGGAGACGGGTGCGGTGAGATGGTGAGATGGGTGCGGTGAGATAGTGAGACGGCCGTGGTGAGATGGGGAGACGGGTGCAGTGAGATGGGGAGACGGGTGCTGTGAGATGGTGAGAAGGGTGCAGTGAGATGGGGAGACGGGCGCAGTGAGATGGGGAGACGGGTGCAGTGAGATGGGGAGAAGGGCGCAGTGAGATGGGGAGACAGGCGCAGTGAGATGGGGAGACGGGTGCAGTGAGATGGGGAGAAGGGCGCAGTGAGATGGGGAGACAGGTGCAGTGAGATGGGGAGACGGGTGCTGTGAGATGGTGATACGGGAGCGGTGAGATGGTGAGAAGGGTGCAGTGAGATGGGGAGACGGGCGCAGTGAGATGGGGAGACGGGTGCAGTGAGATGGGGAGAAGGGCGCAGTGAGATGGGGAGACAGGTGCAGTGAGATGGGGAGACGGGTGCTGTGAGATGGTGATACGGGAGCGGTGAGATGGTGATACGGGTGCAGTGAGATGGTGAGACGGGTGCAGTGAGATGGGGAGACAGGCGCAGTGAGATGGGGAGACGGGCGCAGTGAGATGGGGAGACGGGTGCGGTGAGATGGGGAGACGGGTGCGGTGAGATGGTGGGATGGGTGCGGTGAGATGGTGAGAAGGGTGCAGTGAGATGGGGAGACAGGTGCAGTGAGATGGGGAGACGGGTGCTGTGAGATGGTGGGATGGGTGCGGTGAGATGGTGAGAAGGGTGCAGTGAGATTGGGAGACAGGTGCAGTTAGATGGGGAGACGGGTGCAGTGAGATGGGGAGACGGGTGCAGTGAGATGGGGAGACGGGTGCAGTGAGATGGGGAGACGGGTGCAGTGAGATGGGGAGACAGGCGCAGTGAGATGGGGAGAAGGGCGCAGTGAGATGGGGAGACGGGTGCAGTGAGATGGGGAGACGGGTGCAGTGAGATGGGGAGAAGGGTGCTGTGAGATGGTGAGAAGGGTGCGGTGAGATGGTGAAAAGGGTCCAGTGAGATGGGGAGACAGGTGCAGTGAGATGGGGAGACGGGTGCAGTGAGATGGTGAGACGGGTGCAGTGAGATGGGGAGACAGGTGCAGTAAGATGGGGAGACAGGTGCGGTGAGATGGTGAGACAGGTGCAGTGAGATGGGGAGACGGGTGCAGTGAGATGGGGAGACGGGTGCGGTGAGATGGAGAGACAGGTGCAGTAAGATGGGGAGACGGATGCAGTGAGATGGGGAGACGGATGCAGTGAGATGGTGAGACGGGCGCAGTGAGATGGTGGGATGGGTGCGGTGAGATGGGGACACGGGCGCGGTGAGATAGTGAGACGGGAGCGGTGAGATGGGGAGACGGGTGCGGTGAGATGGGGAGACCGGTGCGGTGAAATGGTGAGGCGGGTGCAGTAAGATGGTGAGACAGGCGCGGTGAGATGGGGAGAAGGGTGCAGTGAGATGGGGAGACGGGTGCTGTGAGATGGTGGGATGGGTGCGGTGAGATGGTGAGAAGGGTGCAGTGAGATGGGGAGACAGGCGCAGTGAGATGGGGAGACAGGTGCAGTGAGATGGGGAGACGGGTGCAGTGAGATGGGGAGACGGGTGCAGTGAGATGGGGAGACGGGTGCAGTGAGATGGTGAGATGGGTGCGGTGAGATAGTGAGATGGGTGCAGTGAGATGGGGAGACGGGTGCGGTGAGATGGTGAGATGGGTGCGGTGAGATAGTGAGACGGCCGTGGTGAGATGGGGAGACGGGTGCAGTGAGATGGGGAGACGGGTGCTGTGAGATGGTGAGAAGGGTGCTGTGAGATGGTGATACGGGAGCGGTGAGATGGTGAGACGGGTGCGGTGAGATGGGGAGACGGGTGCGGTGAGATGGGGAGACGGGTGCGGTGAGATGGGGAGACGGGTGCGGTGAGATGGGGAGACGGGTGCAGTGAGATGGGGAGAAGGGCGCAGTGAGATGGTGAGATGGGTGCAGTGAGATGGGGAGACGGGTGCAGTGAGATGGGGAGACGGGTGCGGTGAGATGGTGAGATGGGTGCGGTGAGATAGTGAGACGGCCGTGGTGAGATGGGGAGACGGGTGCAGTGAGATGGGGAGACGGGTGCTGTGAGATGGTGAGAAGGGTGCAGTGAGATGGGGAGACGGGCGCAGTGAGATGGGGAGACGGGTGCAGTGAGATGGGGAGAAGGGCGCAGTGAGATGGGGAGACAGGTGCAGTGAGATGGGGAGACGGGTGCAGTGAGATGGGGAGACGGGTGCTGTGAGATGGTGAGAAGGGTGCAGTGAGATGGGGAGACGGGCGCAGTGAGATGGGGAGACGGGTGCAGTGAGATGGGGAGAAGGGCGCAGTGAGATGGGGAGACAGGTGCAGTGAGATGGGGAGAAGGGTGCTGTGAGATGGTGAGAAGGGTGCGGTGAGATGGTGAGAAGGGTGCAGTGAGATGGGGAGACAGGTGCAGTGAGATGGGGAGACGGGTGCAGTGAGATGGTGAGACGGGTGCAGTGAGATGGGGAGACAGGTGCAGTAAGATGGGGAGACAGGTGCGGTGAGATGGTGAGACAGGTGCAGTGAGATGGGGAGACGGGTGCAGTGAGATGGGGAGACGGGTGCGGTGAGATGGAGAGACAGGTGCAGTAAGATGGGGAGACGGATGCAGTGAGATGGGGAGACGGATGCAGTGAGATGGTGAGACGGGCGCAGTGAGATGGTGGGATGGGTGCGGTGAGATGGGGACACGGGCGCGGTGAGATAGTGAGACGGGAGCGGTGAGATGGGGAGACGGGTGCGGTGAGATGGGGAGACCGGTGCGGTGAAATGGTGAGGCGGGTGCAGTAAGATGGTGAGACAGGCGCGGTGAGATGGGGAGACGGGCGCAGTGAGATGGGGAGAAGGGTGCAGTGAGATGGGGAGACGGGTGCTGTGAGATGGTGGGATGGGTGCGGTGAGATGGGGAGACAGGTGCAGTGAGATGGTGAGACGGGTGCAGTGAGATGGTGAGACGGGTGCGGTGAGATGGGGAGACGGGTGCTGTGAGATGGTGGGATGGGTGCGGTGGGATGGGTGCGGTGAGATGGTGAGACGGGTGCAGTGAGATGGGGAGACAGGTGCAGTGAGATGGGGAGACGGGCGCAGTGAGATGGGGAGACAGGTGCAGTGAGATGGGGAGACGGGTGCAGTGAGATGGGGAGACGGGTGCAGTGAGATGGGGAGACGGATGCGGTGAGATGGGGAGACGGGTGCAGTGAGATGGGGAGACGGGTGCAGTGAGATGGGGAGACGGGTGCAGTGAGATGGTGAGAAGGGTGCAGTGAGATGGGGAGACAGGTGCAGTGAGATGGGGAGACGGGTGCAGTGAGATGGGGAGACGGGTGCGGTGAGATGGAGAGACGGGTGCGGTGAGATGGTGAGACAGGTGCGGTGAGATGGTGAGACAGGTGCGGTGAGATGGTGAGATGGGTGCAGTGAGATGGGGAGACAGGTGCGGTGAGATGGTGAGACGGGTGCAGTGAGATGGTGAGACAGGTGCAGTGAGATGGTGAGACAGGTGCGGTGAGATGGTGAGATGGGTGCAGTGAGATGGGGAGACAGGTGCGGTGAGATGGTGAGACGGGTGCAGTGAGATGGGGAGACGGGTGCGGTGAGATGGTGAGACGGGTGCGGTGAGATGGTGAGACAGCTCGCACGCTGTATAGATGCCCCCCTGTACCTTGGAGGTGAGTACATGGAACTGCTTTGTGATGGTTGCTGGGCATACAGTGGAGGAACATGAGGAGAATTGGGGACCCTGACGATGGGCTGCAAGATTAAATGCGTTGATCACAATATGACCAAATCCCCAGAACTGCAGCATAATGTGTTATTATTAGTATCAGCCCTCCCCCTGGCGATCACATGTGAGTCTGCATATACAGCATAAGGACTGACATGTCCTCTTCGTGTGTCTTTAAATTCTGAAATCCTGCTTAGTGCGAGTTGACGCCACCATCAGATGCACCATGGAAACGTTCAGCGACCCCGATGTGCTAGGTGCAGGCTCCCCGTCAGAGTGCGGCCTCCAGTGTGAGAGATGGTGAGATGGGTGCAGTGAGACGGGCGCAGTGAGATGGCGGGATGGGTGCGGTGAGATGGGGAGACGGGCGCGGTGAGATAGTGAGACGGGAGCGGTGAGATGGGGAGACGGGTGCGGTGAAATGGTGAGAAGGGTGCAGTGAGATGGTGAGAAGGGTGCAGTGAGATGGTGAGAAGGGTGCAGTGAGATAGTGAGACGGCCGCAGTGAGATGGCGAGACAGGTACGGTGAGATGATGCGACGGGCGATGTGAGATGGTGAGACGGGGGCGGTGAAATGGTGAGACGGGTACAGTGAGATGCTGAGACGGGTACAGTGAGATGGTGAGACAGGTGCGGTGAAATGGTGAGACGGGTGCGGTGAGATAGTGAGACGAGTGCAGACAGATGGCGAGACGGGTGTGGTGAAATGGTGAGACGGGTGCGGTGAGATAATGAGACGAGTGTAGACAGATGGCGAGACGGGTGTGGTGAAATGGTGAGACGAGTGCGGTGAGATGGTGAGACGGGTGCGGTGAGATGGTGAGACGGGTACAGTGAGATGCTGAGACGGGTACAGTGAGATGGCGAGACAGGTGCGGTGAAATGGTGAGACGGGTGCGGTGAGATAGTGAGACGAGTGCAGACAGATGGCGAGACGGGTGTGGTGAAATGGTGAGACGGGTGCGGTGAGATAGTGAGACAGGCGCAGTGAGATGGTGAGATGGGTACGGTGAGATGGTGGGACAGGCACGGTGAGATGGGTACGGTGAGATGGTGAGACGGGTGCAGTGAGATGGTGAGACCGGTGCGGTGAAATGGTGAGGCGGGTGCAGTAAGATGGTGAGACAGGCGCGGTGAGATGGAGAGACGGGCGCAGTGAGATGATGAGAAGGGCGTAGTGAGATTGTGGGACGGGCTCAGTGAGATGGTGGGACGGGCGAAGTGAGATGGGGAGAAGGGTGCAGTGAGATGGGGAGACGTGCTCGGTGAGATGGTGAGACGTGCGCGGTGAGATGGTGAGACGGGCGCAGTGAGATGGGGAGAAGGGCGCAGTGAGATGGGGAGAAGGGCGCAGTGAGATGGGGAGAAGGGCGCAGTGAGATGGTGAGACAGGTGCAGTGAGATGGTGAGACGGGTGCAGTGAGATGGGGAGACAGGTGCAGTGAGATGGTGAGACGGGTGCAGTGAGATGGGGAGACGGGTGCGGTGAGATGGGGAGACGGGTGCAGTGAGATGGTGAGTCAGGCGCAGTGAGATGGTGAGACGGGTGCAGTGAGATGGTGAGACGGGTGCAGTGAGATGGTGAGACGGGTGCGGTGAGATAGTTAGACGAGTGCAGACAGATGGCGAGACGGGTGCGGTGAAATGGTGAGAAGGGTGCAGTGAGATGGTGAGAAGGGTGCAGTGAGATGGTGAGAAGGGTGCAGTGAGATAGTGAGACGGGCGCAGTGAGATGGCGAGACGGGGGCGGTGAGATTGTGAGGCGGTGCGGTGAAATGGTGAGACGGGTACAGTGAGATGCTGAGACGGGTACAGTGAGATGGTGAGACAGGTGCGGTGAAATGGTGAGACGGGTGCGGTGAGATAGTGAGACGAGTGCAGACAGATGGGGAGACGGGCGCAGTGAGATGGGGAGACAGGTGCAGTGAGATGGGGAGACAGGTGCAGTGAGATGGGGAGACAGGTGCAGTGAGATGGGGAGACGGGTGCAGTGAGATGGTGAGACGGGTGCAGTGAGATGGGGAGACGGGCGCAGTGAGATGGGGAGACGGGCGCATTGAGATGGGGAGAAGGGCGCAGTGAGATGGTGAGAAGGGTGCAGTGAGATGGGGAGACGGGCGCAGTGAGATGGGGAGACGGGCGCAGTGAGATGGGGAGAAGGGCGCAGTGAGATGGGGAGAAGGGTACAGTGAGATGGTGAGTCAGGCGCAGTGAGATGGTGAGACGGGTGCGGTGAGATGGTGAGACGGGTGCGGTGAGATGGTGAGACGGGTGCAGTGAGATGGGGAGACGGGTGCCGTGAGATGGGGAGACAGGTGCAGTGAGATGGTGAGACGGGTGCAGTGAGATGGGGATACGGGTGCGGTGAGATGGGGAGACGGGTGCAGTGAGATGGTGAGTCAGGCGCAGTGAGATGGTGAGACGGGTGCAGTGAGATGGTGAGACGGGTGCAGTGAGATGGTGAGACGGGTGCGGTGAGATAGTGAGACGAGTGCAGACAGATGGCGAGACGGGTGCGGTGAAATGGTGAGAAGGGTGCAGTGAGATGGTGAGAAGGGTGCAGTGAGATGGTGAGAAGGGTGCGGTGAGATGATGCGACGGGCGATGTGAGATGGTGAGACGGGGGCGGTGAGATTGTGAGGCGGTGCGGTGAAATGGTGAGACGGGTACAGTGAGATGCTGAGACGGGTACAGTGAGATGGTGAGACAGGTGCGGTGAAATGGTGAGACGGGTGCGGTGAGATAGTGAGACGAGTGCAGACAGATGGGGAGACGGGCGCAGTGAGATGGGGAGACAGGTGCAGTGAGATGGGGAGACAGGTGCAGTGAGATGGGGAGACGGGTGCAGTGAGATGGGGAGACGGGTGCAGTGAGATGGGGAGACGGGTGCAGTGAGATGGAGAGACGGGTGCAGTGAGATGGGGAGACGGGTGCAGTGAGATGGGGAGACGGGTGCAGTGAGATGGGGAGACGGGTGCAGTGATATGGGGAGACGGGTGCGGTGAGATGGTGAGACGGGTGCGGTGAGATGGTGAGACGGGTGCAGTGAGATGGTGAGACGGGTGTGGTGAGATGGTGAGAATGGTGCGGTGAGATGGGGAGACTGGTGCAGTGAGATGGGGATACGGGTGCAGTGAAATGGGGAGACGGGTGCGGTGAGATGGTGAGACGGGTGCGGTGAGATGGGGAGACAGGTGCAGTGAGATGGTGAGACGGGTGCAGTGAGATGGGGAGACAGGCGCAGTGAGATGGGGAGACGGGCGCAGTGAGATGGGGAGAAGGGTGCAGTGAGATGGGGAGACGGGTGCTGTGAGATGGTGGGATGGGTGCAATGAGATGGGGAGACAGGTGCAGTGAGATGGTGAGACGGGTGCAGTGAGATGGTGAGACGGGTGCGGTGAGATGGGGAGATGGGTGCTGTGAGATGGTGGGATGGGTGCGGTGGGATGGGTGCGGTGAGATGGTGAGACGGGTGCAGTGAGATGGGGAGACAGGTGCAGTGAGATGGGGAGACGGGCGCAGTGAGATGGGGAGACAGGTGCAGTGAGATGGGGAGACGGGTGCAGTGAGATGGGGAGACGGGTGCAGTGAGATGGGGAGACGGATGCGGTGAGATGGGGAGACGGGTGCAGTGAGATGGGGAGACGGGTGCAGTGAGATGGGGAGACGGGTGCAGTGAGATGGGGAGACGGGTGCAGTGAGATGGTGAGAAGGGTGCAGTGAGATGGGGAGACAGGTGCAGTGAGATGGGGAGACGGGTGCAGTGAGATGGGGAGACGGGTGCGGTGAGATGGAGAGACGGGTGCGGTGAGATGGTGAGACAGGTGCGGTGAGATGGTGAGACAGGTGCGGTGAGATGGGGAGATGGGGAGACAGGTGCGGTGAGATGGTGAGACGGGTGCAGTGAGATGGGGAGACGGGTGCGGTGAGATGGTGAGACGGGTGCAGTGAGATGGGGAGACGGGTGCAGTGAGATGTATAGATGCCCCCCTGTACCTGGGAGGTGAGTACATGGAACTGCTTTGTGATGGTTGCTGGGCATACAGTGGAGGAACATGAGGAGAATTGGGGACCCTGACGATGGGCTGCAAGATTAAATGCGTTGATCACAATATGACCAAATCCCCAGAACTGCAGCATAATGTGTTATTATTAGTATCAGCCCTCCCCCTGGCGATCACATGTGAGTCTGCATATACAGCATAAGGACTGACATGTCCTCTTCGTGTGTCTTTAAATTCTGAAATCCTGCTTAGTGCGAGTTGACGCCACCATCAGATGCACCATGGAAACGTTCAGCGACCCCGATGTGCTAGGTGCAGGCTCCCCGTCAGAGTGCGGCCTCCAGTGTGAGAGATGGTGAGACGGGTGCAGTGAGACGGGCGCAGTGAGATGGCGGGATGGGTGCGGTGAGATGGGGAGACGGGCGCGGTGAGATAGTGAGACGGGAGCGGTGAGATGGGGAGACGGGTGCGGTGAGATGGGGAGACGGGTGCGGTGAAATGGTGAGAAGGGTGCAGTGAGATAGTGAGACGGGCGCAGTGAGATGGCGAGACAGGTACGGTGAGATGATGCGACGGGCGATGTGAGATGGTGAGACGGGGGCGGTGAAATGGTGAGACGGGTACAGTGAGATGCTGAGACGGGTACAGTGAGATGGTGAGACAGGTGCGGTGAAATGGTGAGACGGGTGCGGTGAGATAGTGAGACGAGTGCAGACAGATGGCGAGACGGGTGTGGTGAAATGGTGAGACGGGTGCGGTGAGATAATGAGACGAGTGTAGACAGATGGCGAGACGGGTGTGGTGAAATGGTGAGACGAGTGCGGTGAGATGGTGAGACGGGTGCGGTGAGATGGTGAGACGGGTACAGTGAGATGGGGAGACAGGTGCAGTGAGATGGGGAGACGGGTGCAGTGAGATGGGGAGACGGGTGCAGTGAGATGGGGAGACGGGTGCAGTGAGATGGGGAGACGGGTGCAGTGAGATGGGGAGACGGGTGCGGTGAGATGGTGAGACGGGTGCGGTGAGATGGTGAGACGAGTGCAGTGAGATGGTGAGACGGGCGTGGTGAGATGGTGAGAAGGGTGCAGTGAGATGGGGAGACAGGTGCAGTGAGATGGGGAGACGGGTGCAGTGAGATGGGGAGACGGGTGCGGTGAGATGGTGAGACGGGTGCGGTGAGATGGGGAGACAGGTGCAGTGAGATGGTGAGACGGGTGCAGTGAGATGGGGAGACAGGCGCAGTGAGATGGGGAGACGGGCGCAGTGAGATGGGGAGAAGGGTGCAGTGAGATGGGGAGACGGGTGCTGTGAGATGGTGGGATGGGTGCGGTGAGATGGGGAGACAGGTGCAGTGAGATGGTGAGACGGGTGCAGTGAGATGGTGAGACGGGTGCGGTGAGATGGGGAGACGGGTGCTGTGAGATGGTGGGATGGGTGCGGTGGGATGGGTGCGGTGAGATGGTGAGACGGGTGCAGTGAGATGGGGAGACAGGTGCAGTGAGATGGGGAGACGGGCGCAGTGAGATGGGGAGACAGGTGCAGTGAGATGGGGAGACGGGTGCAGTGAGATGGGGAGACGGGTGCAGTGAGATGGGGAGACGGATGCGGTGAGATGGGGAGACGGGTGCAGTGAGATGGGGAGACGGGTGCAGTGAGATGGGGAGACGGGTGCAGTGAGATGGGGAGACGGGTGCAGTGAGATGGTGAGAAGGGTGCAGTGAGATGGTGAGACGGGTACAGTGAGATGCTGAGACGGGTACAGTGAGATGGTGAGACAGGTGCGGTGAAATGGTGAGACGGGTGCGGTGAGATAGTGAGACGAGTGCAGACAGATGGGGAGACGGGCGCAGTGAGATGGGGAGACAGGTGCAGTGAGATGGGGAGACAGGTGCAGTGAGATGGGGAGACAGGTGCAGTGAGATGGGGAGACGGGTGCAGTGAGATGGTGAGACGGGTGCAGTGAGATGGGGAGACGGGCGCAGTGAGATGGGGAGACGGGCGCATTGAGATGGGGAGAAGGGCGCAGTGAGATGGTGAGAAGGGTGCAGTGAGATGGGGAGACGGGCGCAGTGAGATGGGGAGAAGGGCGCAGTGAGATGGGTAGAAGGGTACAGTGAGATGGTGAGTCAGGCGCAGTGAGATGGTGAGACGGGTGCGGTGAGATGGTGAGACGGATGCGGTGAGATGGTGAGACGGGTGCAGTGAGATGGGGAGACGGGTGCCGTAAGATGGGGAGACGGGTGCCGTGAGATGGGGAGACAGGTGCGGTGAGATGGGGAGACGGGTGCAGTGAGATGGTGAGTCAGGCGCAGTGAGATGGTGAGACGGGTGCAGTGAGATGGTGAGACGGGTGCAGTGAGATGGTGAGACGGGTGCGGTGAGATAGTGAGACGAGTGCAGACAGATGGCGAGACGGGTGCGGTGAAATGGTGAGAAGGGTGCAGTGAGATGGTGAGAAGGGTGCAGTGAGATGGTGAGAAGGGTGCGGTGAGATGATGCGACGGGCGATGTGAGATGGTGAGACGGGGGCGGTGAGATTGTGAGGCGGTGCGGTGAAATGGTGAGACGGGTACAGTGAGATGCTGAGACGGGTACAGTGAGATGGTGAGACAGGTGCGGTGAAATGGTGAGACGGGTGCGGTGAGATAGTGAGACGAGTGCAGACAGATGGGGAGACGGGCGCAGTGAGATGGTGAGACAGGTGCGGTGAAATGGTGAGACGGGTGCGGTGAGATAGTGAGACGAGTGCAGACAGATGGGGAGACGGGCGCAGTGAGATGGCGAGACAGGTACGGTGAGATGATGCGACGGGCGATGTGAGATGGTGAGACGGGGGCGGTGAAATGGTGAGACGGGTACAGTGAGATGCTGAGACGGGTACAGTGAGATGGTGAGACAGGTGCGGTGAAATGGTGAGACGGGTGCGGTGAGATAGTGAGACGAGTGCAGACAGATGGCGAGACGGGTGTGGTGAAATGGTGAGACGGGTGCGGTGAGATAATGAGACGAGTGTAGACAGATGGCGAGACGGGTGTGGTGAAATGGTGAGACGAGTGCGGTGAGATGGTGAGACGGGTGCGGTGAGATGGTGAGACGGGTACAGTGAGATGGGGAGACAGGTGCAGTGAGATGGGGAGACGGGTGCAGTGAGATGGGGAGACGGGTGCAGTGAGATGGGGAGACGGGTGCAGTGAGATGGGGAGACGGGTGCAGTGAGATGGGGAGACGGGTGCGGTGAGATGGTGAGACGGGTGCGGTGAGATGGTGAGACGAGTGCAGTGAGATGGTGAGACGGGTGTGGTGAGATGGTGAGAAGGGTGCAGTGAGATGGGGAGACAGGTGCAGTGAGATGGGGAGACGGGTGCAGTGAGATGGGGAGACGGGTGCGGTGAGATGGTGAGACGGGTGCGGTGAGATGGGGAGACAGGTGCAGTGAGATGGTGAGACGGGCGCAGTGAGATGGGGAGACAGGCGCAGTGAGATGGGGAGACGGGCGCAGTGAGATGGGGAGAAGGGTGCAGTGAGATGGGGAGACGGGTGCTGTGAGATGGTGGGATGGGTGCGGTGAGATGGGGAGACAGGTGCAGTGAGATGGTGAGACGGGTGCAGTGAGATGGTGAGACGGGTGCGGTGAGATGGGGAGACGGGTGCTGTGAGATGGTGGGATGGGTGCGGTGGGATGGGTGTGGTGAGATGGTGAGACGGGTGCAGTGAGATGGGGAGACAGGTGCAGTGAGATGGGGAGACGGGCGCAGTGAGATGGGGAGACAGGTGCAGTGAGATGGGGAGACGGGTGCAGTGAGATGGGGAGACGGGTGCAGTGAGATGGGGAGACGGATGCGGTGAGATGGGGAGACGGGTGCAGTGAGATGGGGAGACGGGTGCAGTGAGATGGGGAGACGGGTGCAGTGAGATGGGGAGACGGGTGCAGTGAGATGGTGAGAAGGGTGCAGTGAGATGGTGAGACGGGTACAGTGAGATGCTGAGACGGGTACAGTGAGATGGTGAGACAGGTGCGGTGAAATGGTGAGACGGGTGCGGTGAGATAGTGAGACGAGTGCAGACAGATGGGGAGACGGGCGCAGTGAGATGGGGAGACAGGTGCAGTGAGATGGGGAGACAGGTGCAGTGAGATGGGGAGACAGGTGCAGTGAGATGGGGAGACGGGTGCAGTGAGATGGTGAGACGGGTGCAGTGAGATGGGGAGACGGGCGCAGTGAGATGGGGAGACGGGCGCATTGAGATGGGGAGAAGGGCGCAGTGAGATGGTGAGAAGGGTGCAGTGAGATGGGGAGACGGGCGCAGTGAGATGGGGAGAAGGGCGCAGTGAGATGGGTAGAAGGGTACAGTGAGATGGTGAGTCAGGCGCAGTGAGATGGTGAGACGGGTGCGGTGAGATGGTGAGACGGATGCGGTGAGATGGTGAGACGGGTGCAGTGAGATGGGGAGACGGGTGCCGTGAGATGGGGAGACGGGTGCCGTGAGATGGGGAGACAGGTGCAGTGAGATGGTGAGACGGGTGCAGTGAGATGGGGAGACGGGTGCGGTGAGATGGGGAGACGGGTGCAGTGAGATGGTGAGTCAGGCGCAGTGAGATGGTGAGACGGGTGCAGTGAGATGGTGAGACGGGTGCAGTGAGATGGTGAGACGGGTGCGGTGAGATAGTGAGACGAGTGCAGACAGATGGCGAGACGGGTGCGGTGAAATGGTGAGAAGGGTGCAGTGAGATGGTGAGAAGGGTGCAGTGAGATGGTGAGAAGGGTGCGGTGAGATGATGCGACGGGCGATGTGAGATGGTGAGACGGGGGCGGTGAGATTGTGAGGCGGTGCGGTGAAATGGTGAGACGGGTACAGTGAGATGCTGAGACGGGTACAGTGAGATGGTGAGACAGGTGCGGTGAAATGGTGAGACGGGTGCGGTGAGATAGTGAGACGAGTGCAGACAGATGGGGAGACGGGCGCAGTGAGATGGGGAGACAGGTGCAGTGAGATGGGGAGACAGGTGCAGTGAGATGGGGAGACGGGTGCAGTGAGATGGGGAGACGGGTGCAGTGAGATGGGGAGACGGGTGCAGTGAGATGGGGAGACGGGTGCAGTGAGATGGGGAGACGGGTGCGGTGAGATGGTGAGACGGGTGCGGTGAGATGGTGAGACGGGTGCAGTGAGATGGTGAGACGGGTGTGGTGAGATGGTGAGAAGGGTGCAGTGAGATGGGGAGACAGGTGCAGTGAGATGGGGAGACGGGTGCAGTGAGATGGGGAGACGGGTGCGGTGAGATGGTGAGACGGGTGCGGTGAGATGGGGAGACAGGTGCAGTGAGATGGTGAGACGGGTGCAGTGAGATGGGGAGACAGGCGCAGTGAGATGGGGAGACGGGCGCAGTGAGATGGGGAGAAGGGTGCAGTGAGATGGGGAGACGGGTGCTGTGAGATGGTGGGATGGGTGCGGTGAGATGGGGAGACAGGTGCAGTGAGATGGTGAGACGGGTGCAGTGAGATGGTGAGACGGGTGCGGTGAGATGGGGAGACGGGTGCTGTGAGATGGTGGGATGGGTGCGGTGGGATGGGTGCGGTGAGATGGTGAGACGGGTGCAGTGAGATGGGGAGACAGGTGCAGTGAGATGGGGAGACGGGCGCAGTGAGATGGGGAGACAGGTGCAGTGAGATGGGGAGACGGGTGCAGTGAGATGGGGAGACGGGTGCAGTGAGATGGGGAGACGGATGCGGTGAGATGGGGAGACGGGTGCAGTGAGATGGGGAGACGGGTGCAGTGAGATGGGGAGACGGGTGCAGTGAGATGGGGAGACGGATGCGGTGAGATGGGGAGACGGGTGCAGTGAGATGGGGAGACGGGTGCAGTGAGATGGGGAGACGGGTGCAGTGAGATGGTGAGAAGGGTGCAGTGAGATGGGGAGACAGGTGCAGTGAGATGGGGAGACGGGTGCAGTGAGATGGGGAGACGGGTGCGGTGAGATGGAGAGACGGGTGTGGTGAGATGGTGAGACAGGTGCGGTGAGATGGTGAGACAGGTGCGGTGAGATGGTGAGATGGGTGCAGTGAGATGGGGAGACAGGTGCGGTGAGATGGTGAGACGGGTGCAGTGAGATGGGGAGACGGGTGCGGTGAGATGGTGAGACGGGTGCAGTGAGATGGGGAGACGGGTGCGGTGAGATGGTGAGACGGGTGCAGTGAGATGGTGAGACAGGTGCAGTGAGATGGTGAGACAGGTGCGGTGAGATGGTGAGATGGGTGCAGTGAGATGGGGAGACAGGTGCGGTGAGATGGTGAGACGGGTGCAGTGAGATGGGGAGACGGGTGCGGTGAGATGGTGAGACGGGTGCGGTGAGATGGTGAGACAGCTCGCACGCTGTATAGATGCCCCCCTGTACCTTGGAGGTGAGTACATGGAACTGCTTTGTGATGGTTGCTGGGCATACAGTGGAGGAACATGAGGAGAATTGGGGACCCTGACGATGGGCTGCAAGATTAAATGCGTTGATCACAATATGACCAAATCCCCAGAACTGCAGCATAATGTGTTATTATTAGTATCAGCCCTCCCCCTGGCGATCACATGTGAGTCTGCATATACAGCATAAGGACTGACATGTCCTCTTCGTGTGTCTTTAAATTCTGAAATCCTGCTTAGTGCGAGTTGACTCCACCATCAGATGCACCATGGAAACGTTCAGCGACCCCGATGTGCTAGGTGCAGGCTCCCCGTCAGAGTGCGGCCTCCAGTGTGAGAGATGGTGAGACGGGTGCAGTGAGACGGGCGCAGTGAGATGGCGTGATGGGTGCGGTGAGATGGGGAGACGGGCGCGGTGAGATAGTGAGACGGGAGCGGTGAGATGGGGAGACGGGTGCGGTGAGATGGGGAGACGGGTGCGGTGAAATGGTGAGAAGGGTGCAGTGAGATGGTGAGAAGGGTGCAGTGAGATGGTGAGAAGGGTGCAGTGAGATAGTGAGACGGGCGCAGTGAGATGGCGAGACAGGTACGGTGAGATGATGCGACGGGCGATGTGAGATGGTGAGACGGGGGCGGTGAAATGGTGAGACGGGTACAGTGAGATGCTGAGACGGGTACAGTGAGATGGTGAGACAGGTGCGGTGAAATGGTGAGACGGGTGCGGTGAGATAGTGAGACGAGTGCAGACAGATGGCGAGACGGGTGTGGTGAAATGGTGAGACGGGTGCGGTGAGATAATGAGACGAGTGTAGACAGATGGCGAGACGGGTGTGGTGAAATGGTGAGACGAGTGCGGTGAGATGGTGAGACGGGTGCGGTGAGATGGTGAGACGGGTACAGTGAGATGGGGAGACAGGTGCAGTGAGATGGGGAGACGGGTGCAGTGAGATGGGGAGACGGGTGCAGTGAGATGGTGAGACGGGTGCGGTGAGATGGTGAGACGGGTGCGGTGAGATGGTGAGACGGGTGCAGTGAGATGGTGAGACGGGTGTGGTGAGATGGTGAGAAGGGTGCAGTGAGATGGGGAGACAGGTGCAGTGAGATGGGGAGACGGGTGCAGTGAGATGGGGAGACGGGTGCGGTGAGATGGTGAGACGGGTGCGGTGAGATGGGGAGACAGGTGCAGTGAGATGGTGAGACGGGTGCAGTGAGATGGGGAGACAGGCGCAGTGAGATGGGGAGACGGGCGCAGTGAGATGGGGAGAAGGGTGCAGTGAGATGGGGAGACGGGTGCTGTGAGATGGTGGGATTGGTGCGGTGAGTTGGGGAGACAGGTGCAGTGAGATGGTGAGACGGGTGCGGTGAGATGGAGAGACGGGTGCGGTGAGATGGTGAGACAGGTGCGGTGAGATGGTGAGATGGGTGCAGTGAGATGGGGAGACAGGTGCGGTGAGATGGTGAGACGGGTGCAGTGAGATGGGGAGACGGGTGCGGTGAGATGGTGAGACGGGTGCAGTGAGATGGGGAGACGGGTGCAGTGAGATGTATAGATGCCCCCCTGTACCTGGGAGGTGAGTACATGGAACTGCTTTGTGATGGTTGCTGGGCATACAGTGGAGGAACATGAGGAGAATTGGGGACCCTGACGATGGGCTGCAAGATTAAATGCGTTGATCACAATATGACCAAATCCCCAGAACTGCAGCATAATGTGTTATTATTAGTATCAGCCCTCCCCCTGGCGATCACATGTGAGTCTGCATATACAGCATAAGGACTGACATGTCCTCTTCGTGTGTCTTTAAATTCTGAAATCCTGCTTAGTGCGAGTTGACGCCACCATCAGATGCACCATGGAAACGTTCAGCGACCCCGATGTGCTAGGTGCAGGCTCCCCGTCAGAGTGCGGCCTCCAGTGTGAGAGATGGTGAGACGGGTGCAGTGAGACGGGCGCAGTGAGATGGCGGGATGGGTGCGGTGAGATGGGGAGACGGGCGCGGTGAGATAGTGAGACGGGAGCGGTGAGATGGGGAGACGGGTGCGGTGAGATGGGGAGACGGGTGCGGTGAAATGGTGAGAAGGGTGCAGTGAGATGGTGAGAAGGGTGCAGTGAGATGGTGAGAAGGGTGCAGTGAGATAGTGAGACGGGCGCAGTGAGATGGCGAGACAGGTACGGTGAGATGATGCGATGGGCGATGTGAGATGGTGAGACGGGGGCGGTGAAATGGTGAGACGGGAACAGTGAGATGCTGAGACGGGTGCAGTGAGATGGGGAGACGGGTGCAGTGAGATGGGGAGACGGGTGCAGTGAGATGGGGAGACGGGTGCAGTGAGATGGGGAGACGGGTGCGGTGAGATGGTGAGACGGGTGCGGTGAGATGGTGAGACGGGTGCAGTGAGATGGTGAGACGGGTGTGGTGAGATGGTGAGAAGGGTGCAGTGAGATGGGGAGACAGGTGCAGTGAGATGGGGAGACGGGTGCAGTGAGATGGGGAGACGGGAGCGGTGAGACGGTGAGACGGGTGCGGTGAGATGGGGAGACAGGTGCAGTGAGATGGTGAGACGGGTGCAGTGAGATGGGGAGACAGGCGCAGTGAGATGGGGAGACGGGCGCAGTGAGATGGGGAGAAGGGTGCAGTGAGATGGGGAGACAGGTGCAGTGAGATGGGGAGACGGGTGCAGTGAGATGGGGAGACGGGTGCAGTGAGATGGGGAGACGGATGCGGTGAGATGGGGAGACGGGTGCAGTGAGATGGGGAGACGGGTGCAGTGAGATGGGGAGACGGGTGCAGTGAGATGGGGAGACGGGTGCAGTGAGATGGTGAGAAGGGTGCAGTGAGATGGTGAGACGGGTACAGTGAGATGCTGAGACGGGTACAGTGAGATGGTGAGACAGGTGCGGTGAAATGGTGAGACGGGTGCGGTGAGATAGTGAGACGAGTGCAGACAGATGGGGAGACGGGCGCAGTGAGATGGGGAGACAGGTGCAGTGAGATGGGGAGACAGGTGCAGTGAGATGGGGAGACAGGTGCAGTGAGATGGGGAGACGGGTGCAGTGAGATGGTGAGACGGGTGCAGTGAGATGGGGAGACGGGCGCAGTGAGATGGGGAGACGGGCGCATTGAGATGGGGAGAAGGGCGCAGTGAGATGGTGAGAAGGGTGCAGTGAGATGGGGAGACGGGCGCAGTGAGATGGGGAGAAGGGCGCAGTGAGATGGGTAGAAGGGTACAGTGAGATGGTGAGTCAGGCGCAGTGAGATGGTGAGACGGGTGCGGTGAGATGGTGAGACGGATGCGGTGAGATGGTGAGACGGGTGCAGTGAGATGGGGAGACGGGTGCCGTGAGATGGGGAGACGGGTGCCGTGAGATGGGGAGACAGGTGCAGTGAGATGGTGAGACGGGTGCAGTGAGATGGGGAGACGGGTGCGGTGAGATGGGGAGACGGGTGCAGTGAGATGGTGAGTCAGGCGCAGTGAGATGGTGAGACGGGTGCAGTGAGATGGTGAGACGGGTGCAGTGAGATGTTGAGACGGGTGCGGTGAGATAGTGAGACGAGTGCAGACAGATGGCGAGACGGGTGCGGTGAAATGGTGAGAAGGGTGCAGTGAGATGGTGAGAAGGGTGCAGTGAGATGGTGAGAAGGGTGCGGTGAGATGATGCGACGGGCGATGTGAGATGGTGAGACGGGGGCGGTGAGATTGTGAGGCGGTGCGGTGAAATGGTGAGACGGGTACAGTGAGATGCTGAGACGGGTACAGTGAGATGGTGAGACAGGTGCGGTGAAATGGTGAGACGGGTGCGGTGAGATAGTGAGACGAGTGCAGACAGATGGGGAGACGGGCGCAGTGAGATGGGGAGACAGGTGCAGTGAGATGGGGAGACGGGTGCAGTGAGATGGGGAGACGGGTGCAGTGAGATGGGGAGACGGGTGCAGTGAGATGGGGAGACGGGTGCAGTGAGATGGGGAGACGGGTGCGGTGAGATGGTGAGACGGGTGCGGTGAGATGGTGAGACGGGTGCAGTGAGATGGTGAGACGGGTGTGGTGAGATGGTGAGAAGGGTGCAGTGAGATGGGGAGACAGGTGCAGTGAGATGGGGAGACGGGTGCAGTGAGATGGGGAGACGGGTGCGGTGAGATGGTGAGACGAGTGCGGTGAGATGGGGAGACAGGTGCAGTGAGATGGTGAGACGGGTGCAGTGAGATGGGGAGACAGGCGCAGTGAGATGGGGAGACGGGCGCAGTGAGATGGGGAGAAGGGTGCAGTGAGATGGGGAGACGGGTGCTGTGAGATGGTGGGATGGGTGCGGTGAGATGGGGAGACAGGTGAAGTGAGATGGTGAGACGGGTGCAGTGAGATGGTGAGACGGGTGCGGTGAGATGGGGAGACGGGTGCTGTGAGATGGTGGGATGGGTGCGGTGGGATGGGTGCGGTGAGATGGTGAGACGGGTGCAGTGAGATGGGGAGACAGGTGCAGTGAGATGGGGAGACGGGCGCAGTGAGATGGGGAGACAGGTGCAGTGAGATGGGGAGACGGGTGCAGTGAGATGGGGAGACGGGTGCAGTGAGATGGGGAGACGGATGCGGTGAGATGGGGAGACGGGTGCAGTGAGATGGGGAGACGGGTGCAGTGAGATGGGGAGACGGGTGCAGTGAGATGGGGAGACGGGTGCAGTGAGATGGGGAGACGGATGCGGTGAGATGGGGAGACGGGTGCAGTGAGATGGGGAGACGGGTGCAGTGAGATGGGGAGACGGGTGCAGTGAGATGGTGAGAAGGGTGCAGTGAGATGGGGAGACAGGTGCAGTGAGATGGGGAGACGGGTGCAGTGAGATGGGGAGACGGGTGCGGTGAGATGGAGAGACGGGTGTGGTGAGATGGTGAGACAGGTGCGGTGAGATGGTGAGACAGGTGCGGTGAGATGGTGAGATGGGTGCAGTGAGATGGGGAGACAGGTGCGGTGAGATGGTGAGACGGGTGCAGTGAGATGGGGAGACGGGTGCGGTGAGATGGTGAGACGGGTGCAGTGAGATGGGGAGACGGGTGCGGTGAGATGGTGAGACGGGTGCGGTGAGATGGTGAGATGGGTGCAGTGAGATGGGGAGACAGGTGCGGTGAGATGGTGAGACGGGTGCAGTGAGATGGGGAGACGGGTGCGGTGAGATGGTGAGACGGGTGCGGTGAGATGGTGAGACAGCTCGCACGCTGTATAGATGCCCCCCTGTACCTTGGAGGTGAGTACATGGAACTGCTTTGTGATGGTTGCTGGGCATACAGTGGAGGAACATGAGGAGAATTGGGGACCCTGACGATGGGCTGCAAGATTAAATGCGTTGATCACAATATGACCAAATCCCCAGAACTGCAGCATAATGTGTTATTATTAGTATCAGCCCTCCCCCTGGCGATCACATGTGAGTCTGCATATACAGCATAAGGACTGACATGTCCTCTTCGTGTGTCTTTAAATTCTGAAATCCTGCTTAGTGCGAGTTGACGCCACCATCAGATGCACCATGGAAACGTTCAGCGACCCCGATGTGCTAGGTGCAGGCTCCCCGTCAGAGTGCGGCCTCCAGTGTGAGAGATGGTGAGACGGGTGCAGTGAGACGGGCGCAGTGAGATGGCGTGATGGGTGCGGTGAGATGGGGAGACGGGCGCGGTGAGATAGTGAGACGGGAGCGGTGAGATGGGGAGACGGGTGCGGTGAGATGGGGAGACGGGTGCGGTGAAATGGTGAGAAGGGTGCAGTGAGATGGTGAGAAGGGTGCAGTGAGATGGTGAGAAGGGTGCAGTGAGATAGTGAGACGGGCGCAGTGAGATGGCGAGACAGGTACGGTGAGATGATGCGACGGGCGATGTGAGATGGTGAGACGGGGGCGGTGAAATGGTGAGACGGGTACAGTGAGATGCTGAGACGGGTACAGTGAGATGGTGAGACAGGTGCGGTGAAATGGTGAGACGGGTGCGGTGAGATAGTGAGACGAGTGCAGACAGATGGCGAGACGGGTGTGGTGAAATGGTGAGACGGGTGCGGTGAGATAATGAGACGAGTGTAGACAGATGGCGAGACGGGTGTGGTGAAATGGTGAGACGAGTGCGGTGAGATGGTGAGACGGGTGCGGTGAGATGGTGAGACGGGTACAGTGAGATGGGGAGACAGGTGCAGTGAGATGGGGAGACGGGTGCAGTGAGATGGGGAGACGGGTGCAGTGAGATGGTGAGACGGGTGCGGTGAGATGGTGAGACGGGTGCGGTGAGATGGTGAGACGGGTGCAGTGAGATGGTGAGACGGGTGTGGTGAGATGGTGAGAAGGGTGCAGTGAGATGGGGAGACAGGTGCAGTGAGATGGGGAGACGGGTGCAGTGAGATGGGGAGACGGGTGCGGTGAGATGGTGAGACGGGTGCGGTGAGATGGGGAGACAGGTGCAGTGAGATGGTGAGACGGGTGCAGTGAGATGGGGAGACAGGCGCAGTGAGATGGGGAGACGGGCGCAGTGAGATGGGGAGAAGGGTGCAGTGAGATGGGGAGACGGGTGCTGTGAGATGGTGGGATTGGTGCGGTGAGTTGGGGAGACAGGTGCAGTGAGATGGTGAGACGGGTGCGGTGAGATGGAGAGACGGGTGCGGTGAGATGGTGAGACAGGTGCGGTGAGATGGTGAGATGGGTGCAGTGAGATGGGGAGACAGGTGCGGTGAGATGGTGAGACGGGTGCAGTGAGATGGGGAGACGGGTGCGGTGAGATGGTGAGACGGGTGCAGTGAGATGGGGAGACGGGTGCAGTGAGATGTATAGATGCCCCCCTGTACCTGGGAGGTGAGTACATGGAACTGCTTTGTGATGGTTGCTGGGCATACAGTGGAGGAACATGAGGAGAATTGGGGACCCTGACGATGGGCTGCAAGATTAAATGCGTTGATCACAATATGACCAAATCCCCAGAACTGCAGCATAATGTGTTATTATTAGTATCAGCCCTCCCCCTGGCGATCACATGTGAGTCTGCATATACAGCATAAGGACTGACATGTCCTCTTCGTGTGTCTTTAAATTCTGAAATCCTGCTTAGTGCGAGTTGACGCCACCATCAGATGCACCATGGAAACGTTCAGCGACCCCGATGTGCTAGGTGCAGGCTCCCCGTCAGAGTGCGGCCTCCAGTGTGAGAGATGGTGAGACGGGTGCAGTGAGACGGGCGCAGTGAGATGGCGGGATGGGTGCGGTGAGATGGGGAGACGGGCGCGGTGAGATAGTGAGACGGGAGCGGTGAGATGGGGAGACGGGTGCGGTGAGATGGGGAGACGGGTGCGGTGAAATGGTGAGAAGGGTGCAGTGAGATGGTGAGAAGGGTGCAGTGAGATGGTTAGAAGGGTGCAGTGAGATAGTGAGACGGGCGCAGTGAGATGGCGAGACAGGTACGGTGAGATGATGCGATGGGCGATGTGAGATGGTGAGACGGGGGCGGTGAAATGGTGAGACGGGAACAGTGAGATGCTGAGACGGGTGCAGTGAGATGGGGAGACGGGTGCAGTGAGATGGGGAGACGGGTGCAGTGAGATGGGGAGACGGGTGCAGTGAGATGGGGAGACGGGTGCGGTGAGATGGTGAGACGGGTGCGGTGAGATGGTGAGACGGGTGCAGTGAGATGGTGAGACGGGTGTGGTGAGATGGTGAGAAGGGTGCAGTGAGATGGGGAGACAGGTGCAGTGAGATGGGGAGACGGGTGCAGTGAGATGGGGAGACGGGAGCGGTGAGACGGTGAGACGGGTGCGGTGAGATGGGGAGACAGGTGCAGTGAGATGGTGAGACGGGTGCAGTGAGATGGGGAGACAGGCGCAGTGAGATGGGGAGACGGGCGCAGTGAGATGGGGAGAAGGGTGCAGTGAGATGGGGAGACGGGTGCTGTGAGATGGTGGGATGGGTGCGGTGAGATGGGGAGACAGGTGCAGGGAGTTGGTGAGACGGGTGCAGTGAGATGGTGAGACGGGTGCGGTGAGATGGGGAGACGGGTGCTGTGAGATGGTGGGATGGGTGCGGTGGGATGGGTGCGGTGAGATGGTGAGACGGGTGCAGTGAGATGGGGAGACAGGTGCAGTGAGATGGGGAGACGGGCGCAGTGAGATGGGGAGACAGGTGCAGTGAGATGGGGAGACGGGTGCAGTGAGATGGGGAGACAGGTGCAGTGAGATGGGGAGACGGATGCGGTAAGATGGGGAGACGGGTGCAGTGAGATGGGGAGACGGGTGCAGTGAGATGGGGAGACGGGTGCAGTGAGATGGTGAGAAGGGTGCAGTGAGATGGGGAGACAGGTGCAGTGAGATGGGGAGACGGGTGCAGTGAGATGGGGAGACGGGTGCAGTGAGATGGGGAGACGGGTGCAGTGAGATGGGGAGACGGGTGCGGTGAGATGGTGAGACGGGTGCGGTGAGATGGTGAGACGGGTGCAGTGAGATGGTGAGACGGGTGTGGTGAGATGGTGAGAAGGGTGCAGTGAGATGGGGAGACAGGTGCAGTGAGATGGGGAGACGGGTGCAGTGAGATGGGGAGACGGGTGCGGTGAGATGGTGAGACGGGTGCGGTGAGATGGGGAGACAGGTGCAGTGAGATGGTGAGACGGGTGCAGTGAGATGGGGAGACAGGCGCAGTGAGATGGGGAGACGGGCGCAGTGAGATGGGGAGAAGGGTGCAGTGAGATGGGGAGACGGGTGCTGTGAGATGGTGGGATGGGTGCGGTGAGATGGGGAGACAGGTGCAGTGAGATGGTGAGACGGGTGCAGTGAGATGGTGAGACGGGTGCGGTGAGATGGGGAGACGGGAGCTGTGAGATGGTGGGATGGGTGCGGTGGGATGGGTGCGGTGAGATGGTGAGACGGGTGCAGTGAGATGGGGAGACAGGTGCAGTGAGATGGGGAGACGGGCGCAGTGAGATGGGGAGACAGGTGCAGTGAGATGGGGATACGGGTGCAGTGAGATGGGGAGACGGGTGCAGTGAGATGGGGAGACGGATGCGGTGAGATGGGGAGACGGGTGCAGTGAGATGGGGAGACGGGTGCAGTGAGATGGGGAGACGGGTGCAGTGAGATGGGGAGACGGGTGCAGTGAGATGGTGAGATGGGTGCAGTGAGATGGGGAGACAGGTGCAGTGAGATGGGGAGACGGGTGCAGTGAGATGGGGAGACGGGTGCGGTGAGATGGAGAGACGGGTGCGGTGAGATGGTGAGACAGGTGCGGTGAGATGGTGAGACAGGTGCGGTGAGATGGGTGCAGTGAGATGGGGAGACAGGTGCGGTGAGATGGTGAGACGGGTGCAGTGAGATGGGGAGACGGGTGCGGTGAGATGGTGAGACGGGTGCAGTGAGATGGGGAGACGGGTGCAGTGAGATGTATAGATGCCCCCCTGTACCTGGGAGGTGAGTACATGGAACTGCTTTGTGATGGTTGCTGGGCATACAGTGGAGGAACATGAGGAGAATTGGGGACCCTGACGATGGGCTGCAAGATTAAATGCGTTGATCACAATATGACCAAATCCCCAGAACTGCAGCATAATGTGTTATTATTAGTATCAGCCCTCCCCCTGGCGATCACATGTGAGTCTGCATATACAGCATAAGGACTGACATGTCCTCTTCGTGTGTCTTTAAATTCTGAAATCCTGCTTAGTGCGAGTTGACGCCACCATCAGATGCACCATGGAAACGTTCAGCGACCCCGATGTGCTAGGTGCAGGCTCCCCGTCAGAGTGCGGCCTCCAGTGTGAGAGATGGTGAGACGGGTGCAGTGAGACGGGCGCAGTGAGATGGCGGGATGGGTGCGGTGAGATGGGGAGACGGGCGCGGTGAGATAGTGAGACGGGAGCGGTGAGATGGGGAGACGGGTGCGGTGAGATGGGGAGACGGGTGCGGTGAAATGGTGAGAAGGGTGCAGTGAGATGGTGAGAAGGGTGCAGTGAGATGGTGAGAAGGGTGCAGTGAGATGGTGAGACGGGCGCAGTGAGATGGCGAGACAGGTACGGTGAGATGATGCGACGGGCGATGTGAGATGGTGAGACGGGGGCGGTGAAATGGTGAGACGGGTACAGTGAGATGCTGAGACGGGTACAGTGAGATGGTGAGACAGGTGCGGTGAAATGGTGAGACGGGTGCGGTGAGATAGTGAGACGAGTGCAGACAGATGGCGAGACGGGTGTGGTGAAATGGTGAGACGGGTGCGGTGAGATAATGAGACGAGTGCAGACAGATGGCGAGACGGGTGTGGTGAAATGGTGAGACGAGTGCGGTGAGATGGTGAGACGGGTGCGGTGAGATGGTGAGACGGGTACAGTGAGATGCTGAGACGGGTACAGTGAGATGGCGAGACAGGTGCGGTGAAATGGTGAGACGGGTGCGGTGAGATAGTGAGACGAGTGCAGACAGATGGCGAGACGGGTGTGGTGAAATGGTGAGACGGGTGCGTTGAGATAGTGAGACAGGCGCAGTGAGATGGTGAGATGGGTACGGTGAGATGGTGGGACAGGCACGGTGAGATGGGTACGGTAAGATGGTGAGACGGGTGCAGTGAGATGGTGAGACCGGTGCGGTGAAATGGTGAGGCGGGTGCAGTAAGATGGTGAGACAGGCGCGGTGAGATGGAGAGACGGGCGCAGTGAGATGATGAGAAGGGCATAGTGAGATTGTGGGACGGGCTCAGTGAGATGGTGGGACGGGCGAAGTGAGATGGGGAGAAGGGTGCAGTGAGATGGGGAGACGTGCTCGGTGAGATGGTGAGACGTGCGCGGTGAGATGGTGAGACGGGCGCAGTGAGATGGGGAGAAGGGCGCAGTGAGATGGGGAGAAGGGCGCAGTGAGATGGGGAGAAGGGCGCAGTGAGATGGTGAGACAGGTGCAGTGAGATGGTGAGACGGGTGCAGTGAGATGGGGAGACAGGCGCAGTGAGATGGGGAGACAGGTGCAGTGAGATGGGGAGACGGGTGCGGTGAGATGGGGAGACGGGTGCAGTGAGATGGGGAGACGGGTGCAGTGAGATGGGGAGACGGGTGCAGTGAGATGGGGAGACGGGTGCAGTGAGATGGGGAGACGGGTGCAGTGAGATGGGGAGACGGGTGCAGTGAGATGGTGAGACGGGTGCGGTGAGATGGTGAGACGGGTGCGGTGAGATGGTGAGACGGGTGCAGTGAGATGGTGAGACGGGTGTGGTGAGATGGTGAGAAGGGTGCAGTGAGATGGGGAGACAGGTGCAGTGAGATGGGGAGACGGGTGCAGTGAGATGGGGAGACGGGTGCGGTGAGATGGTGAGACGGGTGCGGTGAGATGGGGAGACAGGTGCAGTGAGATGGTGAGACGGGTGCAGTGAGATGGGGAGACAGGCGCAGTGAGATGGGGAGACGGGCGCAGTGAGATGGGGAGAAGGGTGCAGTGAGATGGGGAGACGGGTGCTGTGAGATGTTGGGATGGGTGCGGTGAGATGGGGAGACAGGTGCAGTGAGATGGTGAGACGGGTGCTGTGAGATGGTGAGACGGGTGCGGTGAGATGGGGAGACGGGTGCTGTGAGATGGTGGGATGGGTGCGGTGGGATGGGTGCGGTGAGATGGTGAGACGGGTGCAGTGAGATGGGGAGACAGGTGCAGTGAGATGGGGAGACGGGCGCAGTGAGATGGGGAGACAGGTGCAGTGAGATGGGGAGACGGGTGCAGTGAGATGGGGAGACGGGTGCAGTGAGATGGGGAGACGGATGCGGTGAGATGGGGAGACGGGTGCAGTGAGATGGGGAGACGGGTGCAGTGAGATGGGGAGACGGGTGCAGTGAGATGGTGAGAAGGGTGCAGTGAGATGGGGAGACAGGTGCAGTGAGATGGGGAGACGGGTGCAGTGAGATGGGGAGACGGGTGCGGTGAGATGGAGAGACGGGTGCGGTGAGATGGTGAGACAGGTGCGGTGAGATGGTGAGACAGGTGCGGTGAGATGGTGAGATGGGTGCAGTGAGATGGGGAGACAGGTGCGGTGAGATGGTGAGACGGGTGCAATGAGATGGGGAGACGGGTGCGGTGAGATGGTGAGACGGGTGCAGTGAGATGGGGAGACGGGTGCAGTGAGATGTATAGATGCCCCCCTGTACCTGGGAGGTGAGTACATGGAACTGCTTTGTGATGGTTGCTGGGCATACAGTGGAGGAACATGAGGAGAATTGGGGACCCTGACGATGGGCTGCAAGATTAAATGCGTTGATCACAATATGACCAAATCCCCAGAACTGCAGCATAATGTGTTATTATTAGTATCAGCCCTCCCCCTGGCGATCACATGTGAGTCTGCATATACAGCATAAGGACTGACATGTCCTCTTCGTGTGTCTTTAAATTCTGAAATCCTGCTTAGTGCGAGTTGACGCCACCATCAGATGCACCATGGAAACGTTCAGCGACCCCGATGTGCTAGGTGCAGGCTCATCGTCAGAGTGCGGCCTCCAGTGTGAGAGATGGTGAGACGGGTGCAGTGAGACGGGCGCAGTGAGATGGCGGGATGGGTGCGGTGAGATGGGGAGACGGGCGCGGTGAGATAGTGAGACGGGAGCGGTGAGATGGGGAGACGGGTGCGGTGAGATGGGGAGACGGGTGCGGTGAAATGGTGAGAAGGGTGCAGTGAGATGGTGAGAAGGGTGCAGTGAGATGGTGAGAAGGGTGCAGTGAGATAGTGAGACGGGCGCAGTGAGATGGCGAGACAGGTACGGTGAGATGATGCGACGGGCGATGTGAGATGGTGAGACGGGGGCGGTGAAATGGTGAGACGGGTACAGTGAGATGCTGAGACGGGTACAGTGAGATGGTGAGACAGGTGCGGTGAAATGGTGAGACGGGTGCGGTGAGATAGTGAGACGAGTGCAGACAGATGGCGAGACGGGTGTGGTGAAATGGTGAGACGGGTGCGGTGAGATAATGAGACGAGTGCAGACAGATGGCGAGACGGGTGTGGTGAAATGGTGAGACGAGTGCGGTGAGATGGTGAGACGGGTGCGGTGAGATGGTGAGACGGGTACAGTGAGATGCTGAGACGGGTACAGTGAGATGGCGAGACAGGTGCGGTGAAATGGTGAGACGGGTGCGGTGAGATAGTGAGACGAGTGCAGACAGATGGCGAGACGGGTGTGGTGGAATGGTGAGACGGGTGCGGTGAGATAGTGAGACAGGCGCAGTGAGATGGTGAGATGGGTACGGTGAGATGGTGGGACAGGCACGGTGAGATGGGTACGGTGAGATGGTGAGACGGGTGCAGTGAGATGGTGAGACCGGTGCGGTGAAATGGTGAGGCGGGTGCAGTAAGATGGTGAGACAGGCGCGGTGAGATGGAGAGACGGGCGCAGTGAGATGATGAGAAGGGCGTAGTGAGATTGTGGGACGGGCTCAGTGAGATGGTGGGACGGGCGAAGTGAGATGGGGAGAAGGGTGCAGTGAGATGGGGAGACGTGCTCGGTGAGATGGTGAGACGTGCGCGGTGAGATGGTTAGACGGGCGCAGTGAGATGGGGAGAAGGGCGCAGTGAGATGGGGAGAAGGGCGCAGTGAGATGGGGAGAAGGGCGCAGTGAGATGGGGAGACAGGTGCAGTGAGATGGTGAGACGGGTGCAGTGAGATGGGGAGACGGGCGCAGTGAGATGGTGAGACGGGTGCAGTTAGATGGTGAGACGGGTGCGGTGAGATGGAAAGACGGGTGCGGTGAGATGGTGGGATGGGTGCGGAGAGATGGGGAGACGGGTGCAGTGAGATGGGGAGACGGGTGCAGTGAGATGGGGAGACGGGTGCAGTGAGATGGGGAGACGGGCGCAGTGAGATGGGGAGAAGGGTGCAGTGAGATGGGGAGACGGGTGCTGTGAGATGGTGGGATGGGTGCGGTGAGATGGTGAGAAGGGTGCAGTGAGATGGGGAGACAGGTGCAGTGAGATGGGGAGACGGGTGCAGTGAGATGGGGAGATGGGTGCAGTGAGATGGGGAGACGGGTGCGGTGAGATGGTGAGACGGGTGCAGTGAGATGGTGAGACGGGTGCAGTGAGATGGTGAGACGGGTGCGGTGAGATGGTGAGAAGGGTGCAGTGAGATGGGGAGACAGGTGCGGTGAGATGGTGAGACGGGTGCGGTGAGATGGGGAGACAGGTGCGGTGAGATGGGGAGACAGGTGCGGTGAGATGGGGAGACTGGTGCGGTGAGATGGTGAGACGGGTGCAGTGAGATGGGGAGACAGGCGCAGTGAGATGGGGAGACGGGCGCAGTGAGATGGGGAGACGGGTGCAGTGAGATGGGGAGACGGGTGCTGTGAGATGGTGGGATGGGTGCGGTGAGATGGGGAGACAGGTGCAGTGAGATGGTGAGACGGGTGCGGTGAGATGGGGAGACGGGTGCAGTGAGATGGTGGGATGGGTGCGGTGAGATGGTGAGACGGGTGCAGTGAGATGGGGAGACAGGTGCAGTGAGATGGGGAGACAGGCGCAGTGAGATGGGGAGACGGGTGCAGTGAGATGGTGAGACAGGTGCAGTGAGATGGTGAGAAGGGTGCAGTGAGATGGGGAGACGGGTGCAGTGAGATGGGGAGACGGGTGCGCTGAGATAGTGAGACGTGCACGGTGAGATGGGCACGGTGAGATGTGAGATAATGGGATGAGTGCAGTGAGGTGGTGAGACAGGCTCAGTGAGACAGTGAAACGGGCACGGTGAAATGGTGAGACAGGTATGGTGAGATGGTGAGACGGGCACGGTGAGATGGTGAGACAGGCGAAGTGAGATGGTGATATAGTGAGATGGGTGCAGTGAGATGGTGAGACAGGGGCAGTGAAATGGTGAGACAGGGGTGCAGTGAGATGATGAGACGGGCGCTGTGAGATGGTGAGACGGGTGCGGTGAGATGGTGAGACGGGTGCGGTGAGATGGTGAGACGGGTGCGGTGAGATGGTGAGAGTGGTACAGTGAGATGGTGAGACGGGTACAGTGAGATGGTGAGACGGGAGCAGTGAGATGGTGAGACGGGAGCAGTGAGATGGTGAGACGGGTGCGGTGAGATAGTGTGACAGGCGCAGTGAGATGGTGAGATGGCTGCGGTGAGATGATGCGACGGGCGCTGTGAGATAGTGAGACGGGTGCGGTGAGATGGTGAGGCAGGTGCGGTGAGATGGTGAGACGGGTGCGGTGAGATGCTGAGACGGGTACAGTGAGATGGGAGCAGTGAGATAGTGAGACGTGTACAGACAGATGGTGAGACAGGTGCGGTGTAATGGTGAGACGGGTGCAGTGAGATAGTGAGACAGGCGCAGAGAGATGGTGAGACGGGTACGGTGAGATGATGCGACGAGCCCTGTGAGATGGTGAGACGGGTGCGGTGAGATAGTGAGGCGGGTGCGGTGAGATGGTGAGACGGGTGCGGTGAGCTGCTGAGATGGGTACAGTGAGATGGTGAGATAGGAGCAGTGAGATAGTGAGATGAGTACAGACAGATGGTGAGACGGTGCGGTGAAATGGTGAGACAGGTACGGTGAAACAGTTAGACAGGCGCAGTGAGATGGTGAGACGGGTATGCTGAGATGGTGGTACAGGCACGGTGAAATGGTGAGAGGACGCGGTGAAATGGTGAGAGACGGGCGCAGTGAGATGGTGAGACGGGCGCAGTGGGATGGTGAGACGGGTGCAGTGAGATGGGAGTGGTGAGATGGTGACACGGGTGCAGTGAAATGGTGAGACGGGCACGGTGAGATGGTGAGACGAGCACGGTGAGATGGTGAGACGAGCGCGGTGAGATGGTGAGACGAGCGCGGTGAGATGGTGAGACGGGTGCTGTGAGATGGTGAGACGGGTGCTGTGAGATGGTGAGACGGACGCGGTGAGATGGTGAGACGGACGCGGTGAGATGGTGAGACGGGTGAGGTGAGATGGTGAGACAGGCACGGTGAGATGGTTAGACGGGCAATGTGAGATGGTGAGACGGGCGCAGTGAGATGGCGAGACGGGCGCAGTGAGATGGTGAGACGGGCACAGTGAGATGGTGAGACAGGCGCAGTGAGATGGTGAGACAGGCGGGCGCAGTGAGATGGTGAGACGGGTGCGGTGAGATGGTTAGACGGCTGCAGTGAAATGGTGAAACGGGCGCGGTGAGATTGTGAAACGGGCGCGGGCGTGGTGAGATGGATGCGGTGAGATGGTCAGACAGGTGCCTTAAGATGGTGAGACGGGCGTGGTGAGAATGTGAGATGGGCGCGGTGAGTTGGTGAAACGGGCGCGGGCGTGGTGAGATGGGTGCGGAGAAATGGTGAGACGGGTGCGGTGAGATGGTGATACAGGCGCGGTGAGATGGCGGGACCGGTGCGGTGTGATGGTGAGACGGACGTGGTGAGATGGTGAGAAGGACGCGTGAGATGGTGAAACAGGTACAGTGAGATGGTGAGACAGGCATGGTGAGATGGTGAGAAGGGCGCAGTGAGATGGTGAGATGGGTGCAGTGAGATGGTGAGACAGGCGCGGTGAGATGGTGAGATGGGTGCGGTGAGATGGTGAGACGGGTACAGTGAGATGGTGAGATGGGAGCAGTGAGATGGTGAGACGTGTACAGACAGATGGTGAGACGGGTGCGGTGAAATGGTGAGACAGGTGCGGTGAGATAGTGAGACGGGTGCAGTGAGATAGTGAGACGGGTGCAGTGAGATGGTGAGACAGGTACGGTGAGATGGTGAGACGGGTACGGTGAGATGGTGAGACGGGTACGCTGAGATGGTGAGACGGGCATGGTGAGATGGTGAGACGGGCGCAGTGAGATGGTAAGACAGGCGCAGTGAGATGGTGAGACGGGTGGGCGCAGTGAGATGGTGAGACGGGCGCGGTGAGATGGTGAGACGGGTGCAGTGAAATGGTGAGACGGCGCAGTGAGATGGTGATACGGGTGTGGTGAGATGGTGAAACGGGCATGGTGAGATGGACGCGGTAAGATGATGAGACAGGTGCAGTGAGATGGTGAGGGTGAGACGGGCGTGGTGAGATGGTGAGACGGGTGCGGTGAAATGGTGAGACGGGTGCGGTGAAATGGTGAGACGGGCGCGGTGATATAGTGAGACGGGCGCGGTGAGATGGTGAGACCGGTGCGGTGAGATGGTGAGACCGGTGCGCTGAAATGGTGAGACAGGTACGGTGAGATGGTGAGACAGGCGTGGTGAGATGGTGAGAAGGGCGCAGTGAGATGATGTGAAGGGCGCAGTAAGATTGTGAGACGGGTGCAGCGAGATGGTGAGACGGGCGCGGTGAGACGGGTACAGTGAGATTGTGAGATGGGAGCAGTGAGATAGTGAGACGTGTACAGACAGATGGTGAGACGGGTGCGGTGAAATGGAGAGACAGGTGCGGTGAGATAGTGAGACAGGTGCAGTGAGATGGTGAGACGGGTATGGTGAGATGGTGAAACGGGTGCGGTGAGATGGTGAGACGGGCGTGGTGAGATGGTGAGACGGTCGCAATGAGATGGTGAGAAGGGCGCAGTGAGATGGTGAAATGGGTGCAGTGAGACAGGGAGACGGGTGCGGTGAGATGGTGAGACGGGTGCGGTGAAATGGTGAGAAGGGCGCGGTGAGATGGTTAAATGGGTGCAGTGAGACAGGCAGACGGGTGTGGTGAGATGGTGAGATGGGTGCGGTGAGATGGTGAGACGGGCGTGGTGAGATGGTGAGACGAGCGCAATGAGATGGTGAGAAAGGCGCAGTGAGAATGTGAAATGGGTGCAGTGAGACGGGATGGGTGCAGTGAGAAGGTGAGAAGGGTGCTGTGAGATGGTGAGAAGGGTGCTGTGAGATGGTGAGACGGGCGCGGTGAGATGGTGAGACGGGCGCGGTGAGATGGTGAGACGGGCGAGGTGAGATAGTGAGACAGGTGCAGTGAGATGGTGAGACGGGTACGGTGAGATGGTGAGACGGGCGCGGTGAGATGGTGAGACGGGCGCGGTGAGATGGTGAGACGGGTGAGGTGAGATATTGAGACAGGTGCAGTGAGATGGTGAGACGGGTACGGTGAGATAGTGAGACAGGCACGGTGAGATGGTGAGACAGGCACGGTGAGATAGTGAGACGGGCGCAGTGAGATGGTGAGACGGGCGCAATGAGATGGTGAGACGGGCACAGTGAGATGGTGAGACAGGCGCAGTGAGATGGTGAGACAGGCGTGCGCAGTGAGATGGTGAGACGGGTGCGGTGAGATGGTTAGACGGCTGCAGTGAAATGGTGAAACGGGCGCGGTGAAATGGTGAAACGGGCGCGGGCGTGGTGAGATGGATGCGGTGAGATGGTCAGACAGGTGCCTTAAGAGGGTTAGACGGGCGTGTTGAGAATGTGAGATGGGCGCAGTGAGTTGGTGAAACGGGCGCGGGCGTGGTGAGATGGGTGCGGAGAAATGGTGAGACGGGCGCGGTGAGATGGTGATACAGGCGCGGTGTGATGGTGAGACGGACGTGGTGAGATGGTGAGAAGGACGCGTGAGATGGTGAAACAGGTACAGTGAGATGGTGAGACAGGCATGGTGAGATGGTGAGAAGGGTGCAGTGAGATGGTGAGATGGGTGCAGTGAGATGGTGAGACAGGCGCGGTGAGATGGTGAGATGGGTGCGGTGAGATGGTGAGACGGGTACAGTGAGATGGTGAGATGGGAGCAGTGAGATGGTGAGACGTGTACAGACAGATGGTGAGACGGGTGCGGTGAAATGGTGAGACAGGTGCGGTGAGATAGTGAGACGGGTGCAGTGAGATGGTGAGACGGGTACGGTGAGATGGTGAGACCGGTACGGTGAGATGGTGAGACGGGTACACTGAGATGGTGAGACGGGCATGGTGAGATGGTGGGATGGGCGCAGTGAGATGGTAAGACGGGTGGGTGCAGTGAGATGGTGAGACGGGCGCGGTGAGATGGTGAGACGGGTGCAGTGAAATGGTGAGACGGCGCAGTGAGATGGTGATACGGGTGTGGTGAGATGGTGAAACGGGCATGGTGAGATGGACGCGGTAAGATGGTGAGACAGGTGCAGTGAGATGGTGAGAAGGGCGTGGTGAGATGGTGAGATGGGTGCAGTGAGACGGGGAGACGGTGCGGTGAGATGGTGAGACGGGTGCGGTGAGACGGTGAGACGGGTGCGGTGAGATAGTGAGACGTGCGCAGCGAGATGGGCGCTGTGAGATGTGAAACGGGTGCAGTGAGATGGTGAGATGGGCGCTGTGAGATGTGAGACGGGCGCTGTGAGATGTGAGACGGGCGCAGTGAGATGGTGGGATGGGCGCGGTGAGATGGTGAGATGGGTGCGGTGAGATGGTGAGACGGGTACAGTGAGATGGTGAGATGGGAGCAGTGAGATGGTGAGACGTGTACAGACAGATGGTGAGACGGGTGCGGTGAAATGGTGAGACAGGCGCGGTGAGATAGTGAGACGGGTGCAGTGAGATGGTGAGACGGGTACGGTGAGATGGTGAGACGGGTACGTTGAGATGGTGAGACGGGTACGCTGAGATGGTGAGACGGGCATGGTGAGATGGTGACACGGGCGCAGTGAGATGGTAAGACGGGTGGGCGCAGTGAGATGGTGAGACGGGCGCGGTGAGATGGTGAGACGGGTGCAGTGAAATGGTGAGACGGCGCAGTGAGATGGTGATACGGGTGTGGTGAGATGGTGAAACGGGCATGGTGAGATGGACGCGGTAAGATGGTGAGACAGGTGCAGTGAGATGGTGAGAAGGGCGTGGTGAGATGGTGAGATGGGTGCAGTGAGACGGGGAGACGGGTGCGGTGAGATGGTGAGACGGGTGCGGTGAGACGGGTGCGGTGAGATAGTGAGACGTGCGCAGCGAGATGGGCGCTGTGAGATGTGAAACGGGTGCAGTGAGATGGTGAGATGGGCGCTGTGAGATGTGAGACGGGCGCTGTGAGATGTGAGACGGGCGCAGTGAGATGGTGGGATGGGTGCAGTGAGATGGGGAGGCGGGTGCGGTGAGATGGTGAGACGGGTGCGGTGAGATGGTGAGATGGGTGCGGTGAGATGGTGAGACGGGCGCGGTGAGATGGTGAGATGGGCGCGGTGAGATGTTGAGATGGGTGCGGTGAGATGGGTGCAGTGAGATGGTGAGACGGGCGCGGTGAGATGGCGAGACGGGCGCGGTGAGATGGTGAGACGGGTGTGGTGGAATGGTGAGACAGGCGCTGTGAGATCGTGATACGGGCATGGTGAGATGGTGAAACGGGCGTGGTGAGATGGTGAGACCGGTGCGGTGAGATGGTGAGGGTGAGACGGGCGTGGTGAGACGGTGAGACGGGTGCGGTGAAATGGTGAGACAGGTGCGGTGAAATGGTGAGATGGGCGCGGTGATATGGTGAGACGGGCGCGGTGATATGGTGAGACGGGCGCGGTGAGATGGTGAGACCGGCGCGGTGAGATGGTGAGACCGGTGCGGTGAGATGGTGAGACAGGTACGGTGAGATGGTGAGAAGGGCGCAGTGAGATGGTGAGATGGGCGCAGTGAGATGGTGAGAAGGTCGCAGTGAGATGGTGAGACGGGTGCAGCGAGATGGTAAGATGGGCGCGGTGAGACGGGTACAGTGAGATTGTGAGATGGGAGCAGTGAGATAGTGAGACGTGTACAGACAGATGGTGAGACGGGTGCGGTGAAATGGAGAGACAGGTGCAGTGAGATAGTGAGACAGGTGCAGTGAGATGGTGAGACGGGTATGGTGAGATGGTGAAACGGGTGCGGTGAGATGCACGCGGTGAGATGGTGAGACGGGCGTGGTGAGATGGTGAGACGGTCGCAATGAGATGGTGAGAAGGGCGCAGTGAGATGGTGAAACGGGTGCAGTGAGACAGGGAGACGGGTGCGGTGAGATGGTGAGACGGGTGCGGTGTAATGGTGAGACGGGTGCAGTGAGATAGTGAGACAGGCGCAGAGAGATGGTGAGACGGGTACGGTGAGATGATGCGACGAGCCCTGTGAGATGGTGAGACGGGTGCGGTGAGATAGTGAGGCGGGTGCGGTGAGATGGTGAGACGGGTGCGGTGAGCTGCTGAGATGGGTACAGTGAGATGGTGAGATAGGAGCAGTGAGATAGTGAGATGAGTATAGACAGATGGTGAGACGGTGCGGTGAAATGGTGAGACAGGTACGGTGAAACAGTGAGACAGGCGCAGTGAGATGGTGAGACGGGTATGCTGAGATGGTGGTACAGGCACGGTGAAATGGTGAGAGGACGCGGTGAGATGGTGAGAGACGGGCGCAGTGAGATGGTGAGACGGGCGCAGTGGGTTGGTGAGACGGGCGCTGTGGGATGGTGAGACGGGTGCAGTGAGATGGGCGTGGTGAGATGGTGACACGGGTGCAGTGAAATGGTGAGACGGGCGCGGTGAGATGGTGAGACCGGTGCGGTGAGATGGTGAGACCGGTGCGGTGAGATGGTGAGACAGGTACGGTGAGATGGTGAGACAGGCGTGGAGAGATGGTGGGAAGGGCGCAGTGAGATGGTGAGAAGGGCACAGTGAGATGGTGAGACGGGCGCAGTGAGATGGTGAGACGGGTGCAGCGAGATGGTGAGACGGGCGCGGTGAGACGGGTACAGTGAGATGGGAGCAGTGAGATAGTGAGACGTGTACAGACAGATGGTGAGACGGGTGCGGTGAAATGGAGAGACAGGTGCGGTGAGATAGTGAGACAGGTGCAGTGAGATGGTGAGACGGGTATGGTGAGATGGTGAAACGGGTGCGGTGAGATGCACGCGGTGAGATGGTGAGACGGGCGTGGTGAGATGGTGAGACGGTCGCAATGAGATGGTGAGAAGGGCGCAGTGAGATGGTGAAATGGGTGCAGTGAGACAGGGAGACGGGTGCGGTGAGATGGTGAGACGGGTGCGGTGTAATGGTGAGACGGGTGCAGTGAGATAGTGAGACAGGCGCAGTGAGATGGTGAGATGGGTATGCTGAGATGGTGGTACAGGCACGGTGAAATGGTGAGAGGACGCGGTGAGATGGTGAGAGATGGGCGCAGTGAGATGGTGAGACGGGCGCAGTGGGATGGTGAGACGGGCGCTGTGGGATGGTGAGACGGGTGCAGTGAGATGGGCGTGGTGAGATGGTGACACGGGTGCAGTGAAATGGTGAGACGGGCGCGGTGAGATGATGCGACGGGCGCTGTGAGATAGTGAGACGGGTGCGGTGAGATGGTGAGGCAGGTGCGGTGAGATGGTGAGACGGGTGCGGTGAGATGCTGAGACGGGTACAGTGAGATGGGAGCAGTGAGATAGTGAGACGTGTACAGACAGATGGTGAGACGGGTGCGGTGTAATGGTGAGACGGGTGAGATAGTGAGATAGTGAGACAGGCGCAGAGAGATGGTGAGACAGGTACGGTGAGATGATACGACGAGCCCTGTGAGATGGTGAGACGGGTGCGGTGAGATAGTGAGGCGGGTGCGGTGAGATGGTGAGACGGGTGCGGTGAGCTGCTGAGATGGGTACAGTGAGATGGTGAGATAGGAGCATTGAGATAGTGAGATGAGTACAGACAGATGGTGAGACGGTGCGGTGAAATGGTGAGACAGGTACGGTGAAACAGTGAGACAGGCGCAGTGAGATGGTGAGACGGGTATGCTGAGATGGTGGTACAGGCACGGTGAAATGGTGAGAGGACGCGGTGAGATGGTGAGAGACGGGCGCAGTGAGATGGTGAGACGGGCGCAGTGGGATGGTGAGACGGGCGCAGTGGGATGGTGAGACGGGTGCAGTGAGATGGGCGTGGTGAGATGGTGACATGGGTGCAGTGAAATGGTGAGACGGGCGCGGTGAGATGGTGAGACGAGCACGGTGAGATGGTGAGACGAGCGCGGTGAGATGGTGAGACGAGCGCGGTGAGATGGTGAGACGGGTGCTGTGAGATGGTGAGACGGGTGCTGTGAGATGGTGAGACGGACGCGGTGAGATGGTGAGACGGGCGCGGTGAGATGGTGAGACGGGTGAGGTGAGATGGTGAGACAGGCACGGTGAGATGGTTAGACGGGCATGGTGAGATGGTGAGACGGGCGCAGTGAGATGGTGAGACGGGCACAGTGAGATGGTGAGACAGGCGCAGTGAGATGGTGAGACAGGCGGGCGCAGTGAGATGGTGAGACAGGCGGGCGCAGTGAGATGGTGAGACGGGTGCGGTGAGATGGTTAGACGGCTGCAGTGAAATGGTGAAACGGGCGCGGTGAGATGGTGAAACGGGCGCGGGCGTGGTGAGATGGATGCGGTGAGATGGTCAGACAGGTGCCTTAAGATGGTGAGACGGGCGTGGTGAGAATGTGAGATGGGCGCGGTGAGTTGGTGAAACGGGCGCGGGCGTGGTTAGATGGGTGCGGAGAAATGGTGAGAAGGGTGCGGTGAGATGGTGATACAGGCGCGGTGAGATGGCGGGACCGGTGCGGTGTGATGGTGAGACGGACGTGGTGAGATGGTGAGAAGGACGCGTGAGATGGTGAAACAGGTACAGTGAGATGGTGAGACAGGCATGGTGAGATGGTGAGAAGGGCGCAGTGAGATGGTGAGATGGGTGCAGTGAGATGGTGAGACAGGCACGGTGAGATGGTGAGATGGGTGCGGTGAGATGGTGAGACGGGTACAGTGAGATGGTGAGATGGGAGCAGTGAGATGGTGAGACGTGTACAGACAGATGGTGAGACGGGTGCGGTGAAATGGTGAGACAGGTGCGGTGAGATAGTGAGACGGGTGCAGTGAGATGGTGAGACGGGTACGGTGAGATGGTGAGACGGGTACGGTGAGATGGTGAGACGGGTACGCTGAGATGGTGAGACGGGCATGGTGAGATGGTGAGACGGGCGCAGTGAGATGGTAAGACAGGCGCAGTGAGATGGTGAGACGGGTGGGCACAGTGAGATGGTGAGACGGGCGCGGTGAGATGGTGAGACGGGTGCAGTGAAATGGTGAGACGGCGCAGTGAGATGGTGATACGGGTGTGGTGAGATGGTGAAACGGGCATGGTGAGATGGACGCGGTAAGATGATGAGACAGGTGCAGTGAGATGGTGAGGGTGAGACGGGCGTGGTGAGATGGTGAGACGGGTGCGGTGAAATGGTGAGACAGGTGCGATGAAATGGTGAGACGGGTACGTTGAGATGGTGAGACAGGCGTGGTGAGATGGCGAGAAGGGCGCAGTGAGATGATGTGAAGGGCGCAGTGAGATTGTGAGACGGGTGCAGCGAGATGGTGAGACGGGCGCGGTGAGACGGGTACAGTGAGATTGTGAGATGGGAGCAGTGAGATAGTGAGACGTGTACAGACAGATGGTGAGACGGGTGCGGTGAAATGGAGAGACAGGTGCGGTGAGATAGTGAGACAGGTGCAGTGAGATGGTGAGACGGGTATGGTGAGATGGTGAAACGGGTGCGGTGAGATGCACGCGGTGAGATGGTGAGACGGGCGTGGTGAGATGGTGAGACGGTCGCAATGAGATGGTGAGAAGGGCGCAGTGAGATGGTGAAATGGGTGCAGTGAGACAGGGAGACGGGTGCGGTGAGATGGTGAGACGGGTGCGGTGAAATGGTGAGAAGGGCGCGGTGAGATGGTTAAATGGGTGCAGTGAGACAGGCAGACGGGTGTGGTGAGATGGTGAGATGGGCGCGGTGAGATGGTGAGACGGGCGTGGTGAGATGGTGAGACGGGCGCAATGAGATGGTGAGAAAGGCGCTGTGAGAATGTGAAATGGGTGCAGTGAGACGGGATGGGTGCAGTGAGAAGGTGAGAAGGGTGCTGTGAGATGGTGAGACGGGCGCGGTGAGATGGTGAGACGGGCTCGGTGAGATGGTGAGACGGGTGAGGTGAGATAGTGAGACAGGTGCAGTGAGATGGTGAGACGGGTACGGTGAGATGGTGAGACAGGCACGGTGAGATGGTGAGACAGGCACGGTGAGATGGTGAGACGGGCGCAGTGAGATGGTGAGACGGGCGCAGTGAGATGGTGAGACGGGCACAGTGAGATGGTGAGACAGGCGCAGTGAGATGGTGAGACAGGCGGGCGCAGTGAGATGGTGAGACGGGTGCGGTGAGACGGTTAGACGGCTGCGGTGAAATGGGCGCGGTGAAATGGTGAAACGGGCGCGGGCGTGGTGAGATGGATGCGGTGAGATGGTCAGACAGGTGCCTTAAGAGGGTTAGACGGGCGTGGTGAGAATGTGAGATGGGCGCAGTGAGTTGGTGAAACGGGGCGGGCGTGGTGAGATGGGTGCGGAGAAATGGTGAGACGGGCGCGGTGAGATGGTGATACAGGCGCGGTGAGATGGTGGGACCGGTGCGGTGTGATGGTGAGACGGACGTGGTGAGATGGTGAGAAGGACGCGTGAGATGGTGAAACAGGTACAGTGAGATGGTGAGACAGGCATGGTGAGATGGTGAGAAGGGCGCAGTGAGATGGTGAGATGGGTGCAGTGAGATGGTGAGACAGGCGCGGTGAGATGGTGAGATGGGTGCGGTGAGATGGTGAGACGGGTACAGTGAGATGGTGAGATGGGAGCAGTGAGATGGTGAGACGTGTACAGACAGATGGTGAGACGGGTGCGGTGAAATGGTGAGACAGGTGCGGTGAGATAGTGAGACGGGTGCAGTGAGATGGTGAGACGGGTACGGTGAGATGGTGAGACGGGTACGGTGAGATGGTGAGACGGGTACGCTGAGATGGTGAGACGGGCATGGTGAGATGGTGAGACGGGCGCAGTGAGATGGTAAGACAGGCGCAGTGAGATGGTGAGACGGGTGGGCGCAGTGAGATGGTGAGACGGGCGCGGTGAGATGGTGAGACGGGTGCAGTGAAATGGTGAGACGGCGCAGTGAGATGGTGATACGGGTGTGGTGAGATGGTGAAACGGGCATGGTGAGATGGACGCGGTAAGATGGTGAGACAGGTGCAGTGAGATGGTGAGAAGGGCGTGGTGAGATGGTGAGATGGGTGCAGTGAGATGGGGAGACGGATGCGGTGAGATGGGGAGACGGGTGCAGTGAGATGGGGAGACGGGTGCAGTGAGATGGGGAGACGGGTGCAGTGAGATGGTGAGAAGGGTGCAGTGAGATGGTGAGATGGGTGCAGTGAGACGGGGAGACGGGTGCAGTGAGATGGTGAGACGGGTGCGGTGAGACGGGTGCGGTGAGATAGTGAGACGTGCGCAGTGAGATGGGCGCTGTGAGATGTGAAACGGGTGCAGTGAGATGGTGAGATGGGCGCTGTGAGATGTGAGACGGGCGCTGTGAGATGTGAGACGGGCGCAGTGAGATGGTGGGATGGGTGCAGTGAGATGGGGAGGCGGGTGCGGTGAGATGGTGAGACGGGTGCGGTGAGATGGGTGCGGTGAGATGGTGAGACGGGCGCGGTGAGATGGTGAGATGGGCGCGGTGAGATGGTGAGACGGGTGCGGTGAGATGGGTGCAGTGAGATGGTGAGACGGGCGCGGTGAGATGGCGAGACGGGCGCGGTGAGATGGTGAGACGGGTGTGGTGGAATGGTGAGACAGGCGCTGTGAGATCGTGATACGGGCATGGTGAGATGGTGAAACGGGCGTGGTGAGATGGTGAGACCGGTGCGGTGAGATGGTGAGGGTGAGACGGTGAGACGGGTGCGGTGAAATGGTGAGACAGGTGCGGTGAAATGGTGAGATGGGCGCGGTGATATGGTGAGACGGGCGCGGTGATATGGTGAGACGGGCGCGGTGAGATGGTGAGACCGGTGCGGTGAGATGGTGAGACAGGTACGGTGAGATGGTGAGAAGGGCGCAGTGAGATGGTGAGAAGGGCGCAGTGAAATGGTGAGAAGGGCGCAGTGAGATGGTGAGACGGGTGCAGCGAGATGGTAAGACGGGCGCGGTGAGACGGGTACAGTGAGATTGTGAGATGGGAGCAGTGAGATAGTGAGACGTGTACAGACAGATGGTGAGACGGGTGCGGTGAAATGGAGAGACAGGTGCGGTGAGATAGTGAGACAGGTGCAGTGAGATGGTGAGACGGGTATGGTGAGATGGTGAAACGGGTGCGGTGAGATGCACGCGGTGAGATAGTGAGACGGGCGTGGTGAAATGGTGAGACGGTCGCAATGAGATGGTGAGAAGGGCGCAGTGAGATGGTGAAATTGGTGCAGTGAGACAGGGAGACGGGTGCGGTGAGATGGTGAGACGGCTGCGGTGTAATGGTGAGACGGGTGCAGTGAGATAGTGAGACAGGCGCAGAGAGATGGTGAGACGTGTACGGTGAGATGATACGACGAGCCCTGTGAGATGGTGAGACGGGTGCGGTGAGATAGTGAGGCGGGTGCGGTGAGATGGTGAGACGGGTGCGGTGAGCTGCTGAGATGGGTACAGTGAGATGGTGAGATAGGAGCAGTGAGATAGTGAGATGAGTACAGACAGATGGTGAGACGGTGCGGTGAAATGGTGAGACAGGTACGGTGAAACAGTGAGACAGGCGCAGTGAGATGGTGAGACGGGTATGCTGAGATGGTGGTACAGGCACGGTGAAATGGTGAGAGGACGCGGTGAGATGGTGAGAGACGGGCGCAGTGAGATGGTGAGACGGGCGCAGTGGGATGGTGAGACGGGCGCTGTGGGATGGTGAGACGGGTGCAGTGAGATGGGCGTGGGGAGATGGTGACACGGGTGCAGTGAAATGGTGAGACGGGCGCGGTGAGATGGTGAGACCAGTGCGGTGAGATGGTGAGACAGGTACGGTGAGATGGTGAGACAGGCGCGGTGAGATGGTGAGAAGGGCGCAGTGAGATGGTGAGAAGGGCGCAGTGAGATGGTGAGACGGGTGCAGCGAGATGGTGAGACGGGCGCGGTGAGACGGGCACAGTGAGATGGGAGCAGTGAGATAGTGAGACGTGTACAGACAGATGGTGAGACGGGTGCGGTGAAATGGAGAGACAGGTGCGGTGAGATAGTGAGACAGGTGCAGTGAGATGGTGAGACGGGTATGGTGAGATGGTGAAACGGGTGCGGTGAGATGCACGCGGTGAGATGGTGAGACGGGCGTGGTGAGATGGTGAGACGGTCGCAATGAGATGGTGAGAAGGGCGCAGTGAGATGGTGAAATGGGTGCAGTGAGACAGGGAGACGGGTGCGGTGAGATGGTGAGACGGGTGCAGTGTAATGGTGAGACGGGTGCAGTGAGATAGTGAGACAGGCGCAGTGAGATGGTGAGACGGGTATGCTGAGATGGTGGTACAGGCACGGTGAAATGGTGAGAGGACGCGGTGAGATGGTGAGAGACGGGCGCAGTGAGATGGTGAGACGGGCGCAGTGGGATGGTGAGACGGGTGCTGTGGGACGGTGAGACGGGTGCAGTGAGATGGGCGTGGTGAGATGGTGACACGGGTGCAGTGAAATGGTGAGACGGGCGCGGTGAGATGGTGAGACGAGCACGGTGAGATGGTGAGACGAGCGCGGTGAGATGGTGAGACGGGTGCTGTGAGATGGAGAGACGGACGCGGTGAGATGGTGAGACAGGTGCTGTGAAATGGTGAGACGGGCGCGGTGAGTTGTTGAGAAGGGCGCAGTGAGAAGGTGAGAAGGGTGCTGTGAGATGGTGAGACGGGCGCGGTGAGATGGTGAGACGGGCGCGGTGAGATGGTGAGACGGGTGAGGTGAGATAGTGAGACAGGTGCAGTGAGATGGTGAGACGGGTACGGTGAGATGGTGAGACAGGCACGGTGAGATGGTTAGACGGGCATGGTGAGATGGTGAGACGGGCGCAGTGAGATGGTGAGACGGGCGCAGTGAGATGGTGAGACGGGCACAGTGAGATGGTGAGACAGGCGCAGTGAGATGGTGAGACAGGCGGGCGCAGTGAGATGGTGAGACGGGTGCGGTGAGATGGTTAGACGGCTGCAGTGAAATGGTGAAACGGGCGCGGTGAGATGGTTAAACGGGCGTGGGCGTGGTGAGATGGATGCGGTGAGATGGTCAGACAGGTGCCTTAAGATGGTGAGACGGGCGTGGTGAGAATGTGAGATGGGCGCGGTGAGTTGGTGAAACGGGCGCGGGCGTGGTGAGATGGGTGCGGAGAAATGGTGAGACGGGTGCGGTGAGATGGTGATACAGGCGCGGTGAGATGGCGGGACCGGTGCGGTGTGATGGTGAGACGGACGTGGTGAGATGGTGAGAAGGACGCGTGAGATGGTGAAACAGGTACAGTGAGATGGTGAGACAGGCATGGTGAGATGGTGAGAAGGGCGCAGTGAGATGGTGAGATGGGTGCAGTGAGATGGTGAGACAGGCACGGTGAGATGGTGAGATGGGGGTGCGGTGAGATGGTGAGACGGGTACAGTGAGATGGTGAGATGGAAGCAGTGAGATGGTGAGACGTGTACAGACAGATGGTGAGACGGGTGCGGTGAAATGGTGAGACAGGTGCGGTGAGATAGTGAGACGGGTGCAGTGAGATGGTGAGACGGGTACGGTGAGATGGTGAGACGGGTACGGTGAGATGGTGAGACGGGTACGCTGAGATGGTGAGATGGGCATGGTGAGATGGTGAGACGGGCGCAGTGAGATGGTAAGACAGGCGCAGTGAGATGGTGAGACGGGTGGGCGCAGTGAGATGGTGAGACGGGCGCGGTGAGATGGTGAGACGGGTGCAGTGAAATGGTGAGACGGCGCAGTGAGATGGTGATACGGGTGTGGTGAGATGGTGAAACGGGCATGGTGAGATGGACGCGGTAAGATGGTGAGAAGGTGCAGTGAGATGGTGAGAAGGGCGTGGTGAGATGGTGAGACGGGTGCGTTGAGATAGTGAGATGTGCGCGGTGAGATGGGCGCTGTGAGATGTGAGACGGGCGCTGTGAGATGTGAGACGGGCGCAGTGAGATGGTGGGATGGGTGCAGTGAGATGGGGAGGCGGGTGCGGTGAGATGGTGAGACGGGTGCGGTGAGATGGTGAGATGGGTGCGGTGAGATGGTGAGACGGGCGCGGTGAGATGGTGAGATGGGCGCGGTGAGATTGTGAGCCGGGCGCGGTGAGATGGGTGCAGTGAGATGGTGAGACGGGCGCGGTGAGATGGCGAGACGGGCGCGGTGAGATGGTGAGACGGGTGTGGTGGAATGGTGAGACAGGCGCTGTGAGATCGTGATACGGGCATGGTGAGATGGTGAAACGGGCGTGGTGAGATGGTGAGACCGGAGCGGTGAGATGGTGAGGGTGAGACGGGCGTGGTGAGACGGTGAGACCGGTGCGGTGAGATGGTGAGACCGGTGCGCTGAAATGGTGAGACAGGTACGGTGAGATGGTGAGACAGGCGTGGTGAGATGGTGAGAAGGGCGCAGTGAGATGGTGAGAAGGGCGCAGTGAGATTGTGAGACGGGTGCAGCGAGATGGTGAGACGGGCGCGGTGAGACGGGTACAGTGAGATTGTGAGATGGGAGCAGTGAGATAGTGAGACGTGTACAGACAGATGGTGAGACGGGTGCGGTGAAATGGAGAGACAGGTGCGGTGAGATAGTGAGACAGGTGCAGTGAGATGGTGAGACGGGTATGGTGAGATGGTGAAACGGGTGCGGTGAGATGCACGCGGTGAGATGGTGAGACGGGCGTGGTGAGATGGTGAGACCGTCGCAATGAGATGGTGAGAAGGGCGCAGTGAGAAGGTGAAATGGGTGCAGTGAGACAGGGAGACGGGTGCGGTGAGATGGTGAGACGGGTGCGGTGAAATGGTGAGAAGGGTTCGGTGAGATGGTTATATGGGTGCAGTGAGACAGGCAGACGGGTGTGGTGAGATGGTGAGATGGGTGCGGTGAGATGGTGAGACGGGCGTGGTGAGATGGTGAGACGGGCGCAATGAGATGGTGAGAAAGGCGCAGTGAGAATGTGAAATGGGTGCAGTGAGACGGGATGGGTGCAGTGAGACGGGGAGACGGGTGCGGTGAGATGGTGAGACGGGTGCGGTGAAATGTTGAGACAGGTGCAGTGAAATGGTGAGATGCGCGCAGCGAGTTGGTGAGACGGGCTCGGTGAGATGGTGAGACCGGTGCGGTGAGAGGGTGAGACAGGCGTGGTGAGGTGATGAGAAGGGAGCAGTGAGATGGTGAGAAGGGCGCAGTGAGATGGTGAGACGGGTGCAGTGAGATGGTGAGAAGGACGCAGTGAGATGGTGAGACGGGTGCGGTGAGATGGTGAGACGGGCGTGGTTAGATGGTGAGATGGGTACAGTGAGATGGTGAGATGGGAGCAGTGAGATAGTGAGACGTGTACAGAGAGATGGTGAGACGGGTGCGGTGAAATGGTGAGACAAGTGCGATGAGATAGTGAGACAGGTGCAGTGAGACGTTGAGACGGGTACGGTGAGATGGTGATACGGGCGTTGTGACATGGTGAAAAGGGTTAGGTGAGATGGACGCAGTGAGATGGTGAGACAAGTGCGGTGAGATGTTGAGACGGGCGTGGTGAGATGGTGAGACAGACGCAATGAAATGGTGAGAAGGGCGCAGTGAGATGGTGAAATGGGTGCGGTGAAATGGTGAGACAGGTACGGTGAGATGGTGAGACAGGTGTTGTGAGACGGTGAGAAAGGCGCAGTGAGATGGTGAAATGGGTGCGGTGAAATGGTGAGACCGTTGCGGTGAGATGGTGAGACGGGCGCAGTGAGATGGTGAGACGGGTGCGGTGAGATGGTGAGACGGGTGCGGTGAGATGGTGAGATGGGTACAGTGAGATGGGAGCAGTGAGATAGTGAGACATGTACAGACAGATGGTGAGACGGGTGCAGTGAAATGGTGAGACGGGTGCGGTGAGATAGTGAGACAGGTGCAGTGAGATGGTGAGACGGGCACGGTGAGATGGTGAGACAGGCACGGTGAGATGGTGAGACGGGCATGGTGAGATGGTGAGACGGGCGCAGTGAGATGGTGAGACGGGCGCAGTGAGATGGTGAGACGGGCGCGGTGAGATGGTGAAACGGGCGAGGTGAGATGGACGCGGTGAGATAGTGAGACAGGTGCGGTGAGATGGTGAGACGGGCGCAGTGAGATGGTGAGAAGGGCGCAGTGAGATGGTGAAATGGGTGCAGTGAGATGGGGAGACGGGTGCGGTGAGATGGTGAGATGGGTGCGGTGAAATGGTGAGACAGGTGCGGTGAGATAGTGAGATGTGCGCAGTGAGATGGGCGCTGTGAGATGTGAAACGGGTGCAGTGAGATAGTGAGATGGGCGCTGTGAGACGGTCGCAGTGAGATGGTGAGATGGGCGCAGTGAGATGGTGAGAAGGGCGCAGTGAGATGGTGGGACGGGTGCAGTGAGATGGGGAGGCGGGTTCGGTGAGATGGTGAGACCGGTGCAGTGTGATGGGGAGACGGGTGCGGTGAGATGGTGAGACGGGCGCGGTGAGATGGGGAGATGGGTGCGGTGAAATGGTGAGACGGGTGCGGTGAAATGGTGAGACAGGCGCGGTGAGATAGTGAGACGTGTGCGGTGAGATGTGAGACGGGTGCGGTGAGATGGTGAGACGGGTGCAGTGAGATGGGGAGACGTGTGCGGTGAGATGGGGAGACGGGTGCGGTGAGATGGGGAGACGGGTGCGGTGAGATGGGGAGACGGGTGCGGTGAGATTGTGAGACGGGTGCAGTGAGATGGGGAGACGGGTGCAGTGAGATGGGCACAAAGAGATGGTGAGACGGGTGCATTGAGATGGGGAGATGGGTGCAGTGAGATGGGGAGACGGGTGCGGTGAGATGGTGAGACGGTGAGACAGACGCGGTGAGATAGTGAGACGTGTGCGGTGAGATGTGAGATGGGTGCGGTGAGATGGTGAGATGGGTGCGGTGAGATGTGGGACGGGTGCGGCGAGATGGTGGGACGGGTGCAGTGAGATGGTGAGACAGGTGCTGTGAGATGGTGAGAAGGGCGCAGTGAGATGGTGAGAAGGGTGCAGTGAGATGGGGAGACGGGCGCAGTGAGATGGGGAGGCGGGCGCAGTGAGATGGGGAGACGGGTGCATTGAGATGGTGAGATGGGTGCAGTGAGATGGGTAGACGGGTGCAGTGAGATGGGCACAATGAGATGGTGAGACGGGTGCGGTGAGATGGGTGCGGTGAGATGTGAGACGGGTGCGGTGAGATGGTGGGACGGGTGCAGTGAGATGGGGAGACGGGTGCAGTGAGATTGTGGGACGGGTGCAGTGAGATGGGGAGACGGTTGCGGTGAGATGGGGAGACGGGTGCAGTGAGATGGGGAGACGGGTGCAGTGAGATGGGCACAATGAGATGGTGAGACGGGTGCGGTGAGATGGGGAGACGGAGACGGGTGCGGTGAGATGGGGAGATGGGTGCGGTGAGATGGGGAGACGGGTGCCGTGAGATGGGCACAATGAGATGGTGAGACGGGTGCGGTGAGATGGTGAGAAGGGCGCAGTGAGATGGGGAGACGGGTGCGTTGAGATGGGGAGACTGGTGCAGTGAGATGGGGAGACGGGTGCAGTGAGATGGGGAGACGGGTGCAGTGAGATGGGCACAATGAGATGGTGAGACGGGTGCAGTGAGATGGGGAGATGGGTGCAGTGAGATGGGGAGACGGGTGCGGTGAGATGGTGAGACGGGTGCAGTGAGATGGTGAGACGGACACGGTGAGATGGGCGTGGTGAGATGGTGAGAAGGGCGCAGTGAGATGGTGAGAAGGGCGCAGTGAGATGATGAAACGGGCGCAGTGAGATGGTGAGACGGGCGCAGTGGACGGGTGCGGTCAGATGGGGAGACGGGTGCGGTGAGATGGGGAGACTGGTGCGGTGAGATGGGGAGACTGGTGCGGTGAGATGGGGAGACGGGTGCTGTGAGATGGGGAGACGGGTGCTGTGAGATGGGGAGACGGGTGCGGTGAGATGGTGGGATGGGTGCGGTGAGATGGTTAGAAGGGTGCAGTGAGATGGGGAGACAGGTGCAGTGAGATGGTGAGACGGGTGCGGTGAGATGGGGAGACGGGTGCGGTGAGATGGTGAGACGGGTGCAGTGAAATGGGGAGACGGGTGCAGTGAGATGGGGAGACGGGTGCGGTGAGATGGTGAGACGGATGCAGTGAGATGGTGAGACGGGTGCAGTGAGATGGGGAGACGGGTGCGGTGAGATGGTGAGACAGGTGCGGTGAGATGGTGAGACAGGTGCGGTGAGATGGTGAGACGGGTGCAGTGAGATGGTGAGACGGGTGCAGTGAGATGGTGAGACGGGTGCAGTGAGATGGTGAGACGGATGCAGTGAGATGGGGAGACGGATGCAGTGAGATGGTGAGACGGGTGCAGTGAGATGGGGAGACGGGTGCAGTGAGATGGGGAGACGGGTGCGGTGAGATGGGGAGACGGGTGCGGTGAGATGGGGAGACGGGTGCAGTGAGATGGGGAGACGGGTGCAGTGAGATGGGGAGACGGGTGCGGTGAGATAGGGAGACAGGTGCAGTGAGATGGTGAGACAGGTGCAGTGAGATGGTGAGACGGATGCAGTGAGATGGGGAGACGGATGCAGTGAGATGGGGAGACGGATGCAGTGAGATGGGGAGACGGATGCAGTGAGATGGGGAGACGGGTGCAGTGAGATGGGGAGACGGATGCAGTGAGATGGGGAGACGGATGCAGTGAGATGGGGAGACGGGTGCAGTGAGATGGGAAGACGGGTGCGGTGAGATGGGGAGACGGGTGCGGTGAGATGGGGAGACGGGTGCGGTGAGATGGGTGCAGTGAGATGGTGAGACAGGTGCGGTGAGATGGTGAGACAGGTGCAGTGAGATGGTGAGACGGGTGCAGTGAGATGGTGAGACAGGTGCAGTGAGATGGTGAGACGGATGCAGTGAGATGGGGAGACGGATGCAGTGAGATGGGGAGACGGATGCAGTGAGATGGGGAGACGGGTGCAGTGAGATGGGGAGACGGGTGCGGTGAGATGGGGAGACGGGTGCGGTGAGATGGGGAGACGGGTGCAGTGAGATGGGGAGACGGGTGCAGTGAGATGGGGAGACGGGTGCGGTGAGATGGGTGCAGTGAGATGGTGAGACAGGTGCGGTGAGATGGTGAGACAGGTGCAGTGAGATGGTGAGACAGGTGCAGTGAGATGGTGAGACAGGTGCAGTGAGATGGTGAGACGGATGCAGTGAGATGGGGAGACGGATGCAGTGAGATGGGGAGACGGATGCAGTGAGATGGGGAGACGGATGCAGTGAGATGGGGAGACGGGTGCAGTGAGATGGGGAGACGGATGCAGTGAGATGGGGAGACGGATGCAGTGAGATGGGGAGACGGGTGCAGTGAGATGGGAAGACGGGTGCGGTGAGATGGGGAGACGGGTGCGGTGAGATGGGGAGACGGGTGCGGTGAGATGGGTGCAGTGAGATGGTGAGACAGGTGCGGTGAGATGGTGAGACAGGTGCAGTGAGATGGTGAGACGGGTGCAGTGAGATGGTGAGACAGGTGCAGTGAGATGGTGAGACGGATGCAGTGAGATGGGGAGACGGATGCAGTGAGATGGGGAGACGGATGCAGTGAGATGGGGAGACGGGTGCAGTGAGATGGGGAGACGGGTGCGGTGAGATGGGGAGACGGGTGCGGTGAGATGGGGAGACGGGTGCAGTGAGATGGGGAGACGGGTGCAGTGAGATGGGGAGACGGGTGCGGTGAGATGGGTGCAGTGAGATGGTGAGACAGGTGCGGTGAGATGGTGAGACAGGTGCAGTGAGATGGTGAGACAGGTGCAGTGAGATGGTGAGACAGGTGCAGTGAGATGGTGAGACAGGTGCAGTGAGATGGTGAGACGGATGCAGTGAGATGGGGAGACGGATGCAGTGAGATGGGGAGACGGGCGCAGTGAGATGGTGAGACAGGTGCAGTGAGATGGTGAGACAGGTGCAGTGAGATGGTGAGACGGATGCAGTGAGATGGTGAGACAGGTGCAGTGAGATGGTGAGACGGATGCAGTGAGATGGGGAGACGGGCGCAGTGAGATGGTGAGACGGGTGCAGTGAGATGGGGAGACGGGTGCGGTGAGATGGTGAGACAGGTGCAGTGAGATGGTGAGACAGGTGCGGTGAGATGGTGAGACGGGTGCAGTGAGATGGTGAGACGGGTGCAGTGAGATGGTGAGACAGGTGCAGTGAGATGGTGAGACGGATGCAGTGAGATGGGGAGACGGGTGCAGTGAGATGGGGAGACGGGCGCAGTGAGATGGGGAGACGGGTGCAGTGAGATGGGGAGACGGGTGCGGTGAGATGGTGAGACAGGTGCGGTGAGATGGTGAGACAGGTGCGGTGAGATGGTGAGACGGGTGCAGTGAGATGGGGAGACGGGTGCGGTGAGATGGTGAGACAGGTGCGGTGAGATGGTGAGACAGGTGCGGTGAGATGGTGAGACGGGTGCAGTGAGATGGTGAGACGGGTGCAGTGAGATGGGGAGACGGGTGCGGTGAGATGGTGAGACGGGTGCGGTGAGATGGTGAGACAGCTCGCACGCTGTATAGATGCCCCCCTGTACCTTGGAGGTGAGTACATGGAACTGCTTTGTGATGGTTGCTGGGCATACAGTGGAGGAACATGAGGAGAATTGGGGACCCTGACGATGGGCTGCAAGATTAAATGCGTTGATCACAATATGACCAAATCCCCAGAACTGCAGCATAATGTGTTATTATTAGTATCAGCCCTCCCCCTGGCGATCACATGTGAGTCTGCATATACAGCATAAGGACTGACATGTCCTCTTCGTGTGTCTTTAAATTCTGAAATCCTGCTTAGTGCGAGTTGACGCCACCATCAGATGCACCATGGAAACGTTCAGCGACCCCGACGTGCTAGGTGCAGGCTCCCCGTCAGAGTGCGGCCTCCAGTGTGAGAGATTATGGTGGTCATTCCGGGTTGATCGCTCGCTAGCTAGTTTTAGCAGCCGTGTAAACGCTATGCCGCCGCCCACTGGGGAGTGTATTTTAGCTTAGCAGAAGTGGAAACGCCTGTGCAGCCGAGCTCTACAAAAACAGTTTGTGCAGTTTCTGAGTAGCTCTGAACTTACTCAGCGCTTGCGATCACTTCAGCCTATTCCTGTCCGGATTTGACGTCATACACCCACCGAAAACGGTCAGTTGACACCCAGTAACGCCCCCTTCCTGTCAATCCCTATAGATTGTAAACTTGCGAGCAGGGCCTTCCTACCTCTATGTCTGTCTGTTTTTACCCAGTTTTGTTCTATTACTGTTGTTCTAATTGTAAAGCGCAACGGAATATGCTGCGCTATATAAGAAACTGTTAATAAATAAAATAAATAAATAAATAAATAATCCTCTTGCGGCCGCCAGTGTGAAGGAAAACTTCGCTAGAACCTGAGCACTACCACAAAGAGCTTTGTACCCGTACGTCACGCGTGCGCATTGCGGGGCATACACATGCGCACAAATGCCATTTTTTCACCTGATCGCTGCGCTGCGAAAATCGTCAGCGAGCGAACAACTCGGAATGACCTCCTATGTGTCAGAGTGCGGCCTCCAGTGTCAGAGATTTTGTGTCAGAGTGCGACCTCCAGTGTGACAGATTAAGTGTCAGAGTGCGACCTCCAGTGTGAGAGATTAAGTGTCAGAGTGCGACCTCCAGTGTGAGAGATTACGTGTCAGAGTGCGGCCTCCAGTGTGAGAGATCATGTGTCAGAGTGCGGCCTCCAGTGTGAGAGATTGTGTGTGAGAGTGCGGCCTCCAGTGTGACAGATCAAGTGTCAGAGTGCGACCTCCAGTGTGAGAGATCATGTGTCAGAGTGCGGCCTCCAGTGTGAGAGATTGTGTGTGAGAGTGCGGCCTCCAGTGTGACAGATAAAGTGTCAGAGTGCGACCTCCAGTGTGAGAGATCATGTGTCAGAGTGCGGCCTCCAGTGTGAGAGATTGTGTGTGAGAGTGCGGCCTCCAGTGTGACAGATCAAGTGTCAGAGTGCGGCCTCCAGTGTGAGAGATTGTGTGTCAGAGTGCGACCTCCAGTGTGACAGATTAAGTGTCAGAGTACGACCTCCAGTGTGAGAGATTACGTGTCAGAGTGCGGCCTCCAGTGTGAGAGATTGTGTGTCAGAGTGCGGCCTCTAGTGTGAGATATTACGTGTCAGAGTGCGACCTCCAGTGTGAGAGATTTTGTGTCAGAGTGCAGCCTCCAGTGTGACAGATTAAGTGTCAGAGTGCGACCTCCAGTGTGAGGGATTACGTGTCAGAGTGCGACCTCCAGTGTGAGAGATTACGTGTCAGAGTGCGGCCTCTAGTGTGAGAGATCATGTGTCAGAGTGCGGCCTCCAGTGTGAGAGATTACGTGTCAGAGTGCGGCCTCCAGTGTGAGAGATCATGTGTCAGAGTGCGACCTCCAGTGTGAGGGATTATGTGTCAGAGTGCGACCTCCAGTGTGAGGGATTATGTGTCAGAGTGTGACCTCCAGTGTGAGAGATTATGTGTCAGAGTGTGACCTCCAGTGTGAGAGATTGTGTGTCAGAGTGCGGCCTCCAGTGTGAGAGATTATGTGTCAGAATGCGGCCTCCAGTGTGAGAGATTGTGTGTCAGAGTGCGGCCTCCAGTGTGAGAGATTGTGTGTCAGAGTGCGGCCTCCAGTGTGAGAGATTACGTGTCAGAGTGCGGCCTCCAGTGTGAGAGATTACGTGTCAGAGTGCGTCCTGCAGTGTGAGGGATTATGTGTCAGAGTGCGGCCTCCGGTGTGAGAGATTCAGTGTCAGAGTGCGACCTCCAGTGTGAGAGATCATGTGTCAGAGTGCGACCTCCAGTGTGAGGGATTATGTGTCAGAGTGTGACCTCCAGTGTGAGAGATTATGTGTCAGAGTGTGACCTCCAGTGTGAGAGATTGTGTGTCAGAGTGCGGCCTCCAGTGTGAGATATTATGTGTCAGAGTGTGACCTCCAGTGTGAGAGATTGTGTGTCAGAGTGCGGACTCCAGTGTGAGAGATTCAGTGTCAGAGTGCGACCTCCAGTGTGAGAGATCATGTGTCAGAGTGCGACCTCCAGTGTGAGGGATTATGTGTCAGAGTGTGACCTCCAGTGTGAGGGATTATGTGTCAGAGTGTGACCTCCAGTGTGAGAGATTATGTGTCAGAGTGTGACCTCCAGTGTGAGAGATTATGTGTCAGAGTGCGACCTCCAGTGTGAGATATTGTGTGTCAGAGTGCGGCCTCCAGTGTGAGAGATTATGTGTCAGAGTGCGGCCTCCAGTGTGAGAGATTGTGTGTCAGAGTGCGGCCTCCAGTGTGAGGGATTGTGTGTCAGAGTGCGGCCTCCAGTGTGAGGGATTACGTGTCAGAGTGCGGCCTCCAGTGTGAGAGATTACGTGTCAGAGTGCGGCCTCCAGTGTGAGAGATTATGTGTCAAAGTTTGGCCTCCAGTGTGAGAGATTATGTGTCAGAGTGCGACCTCCAGTGTGAGGGATTATGTGTCAGAGTGCGACCTCCAGTGTGAGGAATTATATGTCAGAGTGCGACCTCCAGTGTGAGATATTGTGTGTCAGAGTGCGGCCTCCAGTGTGAGAGATTGTGTGTCAGAGTGCGGCCTCCAGTGTGAGAGATTGTGTGTCAGAGTGCGGCCTCCAGTGTGAGGGATTATGTGTCAGAGTGCGGCCTCCAGTGTGATGGTTTATGTGTCAGAGTGCGGCCTCCGGTGTGAGAGATTATGTGTCAGAGTGCGACCTCCAGTGTGAGGGATTGTGTGTCAGAGTGCGTGTGTGTGTGTGAGTGCACCTGTGTGTGAGTGTGCATCTTTGTGTGTGAGCGTGCATGCGTGTGTTTGTGTGTGAGTGTATGTGTGTGCATGTGTGTGTATATGTGTGTGTGAGTGTGTGAGTGAGTGTGTGTGTGTGTGTGTGTGTGTGTGTGTGTGTGTGTATGCGTGTGTTTCCCTTTTACCTGTTACACAGCCCAGGTGATGGTGGAAATATAACCCCAGGTGACAGTGACACGTCTGATCTGTGCATGAGCTGAATGGTGGGCACGCGGCATACTGGCTACAAGACACGGGACCTGTGATGAGAGACAGAACACGGGACATGTACAAATATCACAATATACTGAGTAATCTAAAATCCCAAAAAAAGTTCTAGCCCCAAGAATTTCCGATATGTGAGCCTCAATGTGTACCAAAGCCTGCAGCGGGGCGTCTGAACCCAAAGGTGAGGTGCCGGTGTAGGTAAAGGGGAGGAGCTGATGTTGTGAGTGAGGGAAGAGGGCCCTGCTCGTCTACAGGGACTGCGATACTGTAATGTAATAATAATACACTGTGGGTGTATATACCAATGTTGTTCTCTGGGGTGTCACAGGAAAGCTGTCACGTCACTAAGGTTCTCCAGTGTATATGTCCCCAGCTGTGCCATCGTTATATCACACTCGCCTACTATTGAATAAACCTGTCAGGGAGATGTGACAGTAACACCTATCAGTGCGGGCGTGCGTTGCTACATCTGAGAGGCGCGTCATACACATGACTGTCATCCAATGTAAATGAGCCCCACAGCTGTCAGTGATGAGAAGACGCGGATACCTCTCAGGATTTGCTCATGCGCAGTGTGTTTTACATGTGGTTGCATGGGAAATCTTTATTTGAAAATACATGTCAACATAGGGATCATTGTGCCTTATACCCAATGCAGGAAAATGACACGGATGACCCCCTCTGACTGTATTTATCTCTGATTTATTTTTCCCCCAATAATATAACAGCCACATATTGGGGGTAAGAAGCAATCAGGGAGATTTCTAGAGTCTTCAGGGAGTCAAGGAGATCGATGCTAAGCGCTAAAAAGGTGCTGGTAGCATCATTAAGAGAATTATTCAACCAGTCACTAGATATAGGAGTAATACCAGAAGACTGTAAAAGAGCAAACGTAGTCCCACTGCACAAAAGTGGAAGCACGGAAGAAGCAAACAACTACCGACCAGTGAGCCTTACATTTTTAGTAGAGAAATTGATGGAAACACTCTTACAAGAAGTTGTAGATTATCTCAAATCCAGCAAATATACAGGATCCCAAACAGCATGGAGTCACTGGGGGGAGATCATGTCAAACAAATCTTATGGACTTTTTTTTTTCGACTGTGTGACTAAAGTAATGGATAAATCTGGAGCCGTGGATATAGCTTATCTAGACTTTAGTAAGGTTTTTGACACTGTTCCACATCGCAGACTGCTAAATAAATTGGAAAGCGTGGGATTGGATACTAAAATGGTTGAATGGATAAGATCTTGGTTGCAGGATAGAAAACAGAGAGTTGTAGTAAATGGAGTGCTTTTTAATATCTTTATTGGTGACATTGTGAAGGGCATTAAAGGAAAAGTATGCATTTTTGCAGATGACACAAAGGTATAAAACAGGGTAGACACACCGGGAGGGGTAAAACAAATGATCGATGACCTAGCTAGGCTTGAGAAATGGTCAAGAATGTGGCAACTACAGTTTAATACTAAAAATTGCAAAATCATGCACTTGGGTCTCAAAAACCCAAAGGTTAAATATAGTATCAAGGGTACTATACTGGAGACTACTGAGGAGGAAAGGGATCTAGGAGTCACTATCTCAGGTGACATAAAGGATAAATATAGTATTAATGGCGCTATACTGGGAACCACTGAGGAGGAAAGGGATCTAGGAGTCCCTATTTCAGGTGACATAAAGGATAAATATAGTATTAATGGCGCTATACTGGAAACTACTGAGGAGGAAAGGGATCTAGGAGTCACTATCTCAGGTGACATAAAGGATAAATATAGTATTAATGGCACTATACTGGAAACTACTGAGGAGGAAAGGGATCTAATAGTCACTATTTCAGGTGACATAAAGGATAAATATAGTATTAATGGCACTATACTGGAAACTACTGAGGAGGAAAGGGATCTAGGAGTCACTATCTCAGGTGACATAAAGGATAAATATAATATTAATGGCACTATACTGGAATCCACTGAGGAGGAAAGGGATCTAGGAGTCACTATCTCAGGTGACATAAAGGATAAATATAGTATTAATGGCACTATACTGGGAACTACTGAGGAGGAAAGGGATCTAGGAGTCACTATTTCAGGTGACATAAAGGATAAATATAGTATTAATGGCGCTATACTGGAAACTACTGAGGAGGAAAGGGATCTAGGAGTCACTATCTCAGGTGACATAAAGGATAAATATAGTATTAATGGCACTATACTGGAAACTACTGAGGAGGAAAGGGATCTAGGAGTCACTATCTCAGGTGACATAAAGGATAAATATAGTATTAATGGCACTATACTGGAAACTACTGAGGAGGAAAGGGATCTAGGAGTCACTATTTCAGGTGACATAAAGGCTAAATATAGTATTAATGGCGCTATACTGGAAACTACTGAGGAGGAAGGGGATTTAGGAGTCACTATTTCAGGTGACATAAAGGCAGGTAAGCAATGTAACACAGCAATGAGGAAGGCTAGTCAAATGATTGGCTGCATTGGGAGAGGAATCAGCAGTAAAAAGAAAGAAGTAATAATACCACTGTATAGGTCATTGGTGCGGCCTCATCTAGAATACTGTGTCCAGTTCTGGAGGCCATATCTTCAGAAGGATATTAATCTATTGGAGACTGTACAAAGAAGGGCAACTAAAATGGTGCATGGCCTACATCACATAACTTACCCAGAAAGACTAAGAGATCTCACTATGTATAGTGTGGAGCAGAGAAGGGAAAGGGGGGACATGATAGAGACTGTCACATACATCAGGGGTTTTAACAAAGTCCAGGAGGGAAACATTCTCCAAATGAAGAGAAGTAATAGGACACGAGGACATGCACTGAGACTGGGGGGAGGTTCAGGGGAAATTTGAGGATAAATTACTTTACAGAAAGGGTAGTGGATAAGTGGAATAGCCTCCCATCAGAGGTGGTAGAGGGTAAGATAGCAGAGCAATGTAAACATACACGGGATAGACATAACACTAGATGGGCCAAGTGGTTCTTTTCTGCCATCACATTCTATGTTAGAGAGTCTGGGAGATCGCTGCTATGTGAGGGAGATACCGCCAAACAGTGGTAGCTTCTCAATCATTCCTGGAGACAATTATCAGGTGCTAGAAAAGAAGAGGGGTCACAAACAAACAGCAACAGAGAGAGGGGTGCTTTTTTCCCCTGATATCCCCCCAGCACACTGACTAATACCTGTAACAATACTTGAACCTATCTGTTAATAGAATTGGTCACACGTGTTTGCAAAGACATGTTTAGCTGCTGAGCCATGTCAAGGCTTCTCCAATATCAGCAGTCCTAACACTACATAATGGCAGTGACCACATAGGGCCATGTGATTTGTCTACGGCACAGGTTCTCAAACTCGGTCCTCAGGACCCCACACAGTGCATGTTTTGCAGGTAACCCAGCAGGTGCACAAGTGTATTACTTACTCACTGACACATTTTCAAAGGTACACAGGTGGAGCAAATTATTTCACTTGTGATTCTGTGAGGAGACCTGCAAAACATAACTGTGTAGGGTCCTGAGGACCGAGTTTGAGAACCTGTGATCTACAATAAGGACTCATGATAAAGGCTCATACAAAACCGCATCCAGACAGAGGGCTAGCTTACCTGAGAGCCACCCCTAAGATTTCCCATTAGCACTACAGGGACCAGCATGCCTTCCAAATGCTGCTCCCATTCAATGCCTGCTCACACATAGTATTATTTGGGCACTGCTATTATGTAGTGTTAGGACTGCTGATATCGGAGAAGCCTTGATGCGGCCAGCAGCTAACCATGTCTTTGCAAACACATGTGACCAATATCTCTGAAATTCTATCGGTAAATCCTTTTCTCATAGTCCGTAGTGGATGCTGGGGTCCACATTAGTACCATGGGGTATAGGTGGGTCCACTAGGAGCCACTGGCACTTTAAGAGTTTTAGAGTGTGGCTCCTCCCTCTATGCCCCTCTTACCAGACTCAGTCTAGATACTGTGCCCGAGAGACAGACATCTTCGAGAGAAGGATTTTACACAAATAGTGGCGAGATTCACACCAGCTCACACACCAGGGAAACCAAGCTAACTAGCTTGAAACATCAGCAACGGCTAAACAAGATTATTTACCAAGTAACAAAACAGTACTTAACCTAGAACTAAGGAGTACTGAACGAAATAGCCACTGCAGGCTCACAAAGCGCTGGGCGGGCGCCCAGCATCCTCTACGGACTACGAGAAAAGGATTTACCGGTAGCTAATTAAAATCCTTTTTTCTCTTACGTCCTACAGGATGCTGTGGTCCACATTAGTACCATGGGGATGTACCAAAGCTCCCAAAATGGGAGGAAGAGCACGGAGACTCCTGCAGAGCCAAATGACCAAACTTAAGGTCCTCAGTGGTATCAAACTTGTAGAATTTTGCGAACGTGTTCAACCCCGACCAAGTAGCTGCTCGGCAGAGTTGTAAGGCCGAGACATCCCGGGCAGCCGACCAGGAAGAACCCATCTTACGAGTAGAGTGGGTCTTAACAGACGCAAGACACAGCAAGCCTGCCATAGAATACGCATGCTGAATAGTGAACCTGATCCAGCGAGAGATCGTCTGCTAAGAAGCAGGACACCCAATTTTCTTGGGATCATACAGGACAAACAGAGAGTTCGATTTTCTGTGACGAGCAGTCCTCCTCACATAGAACTTTAGGGCCCTTACAACATCCAAGCACTTTGATGAAATTGAGGAGTCAGTCGCACCTGGAACCACAATAGGTTGGTTGGTTGATATGAAATGCCGACATAACCTTCGGAAGAAACTGCTGACGTGTCCGAAGCTTAGCTCTGTCTTCATGGAAGATCAAGTATGGGCTTTTACATGACAAAGCCCCCAACTCCGACACACGTCTAGCAGAAGCTAAGGCCAACAAAGTGACAGCCTTCCACGTGAGAAACTTGACCTCAACCTCCTGTAGAGGCTCAAACCAGTCTGACTGGAGGAACTGCAACACCACGTTAAGATCCCAAGGCGCCGTAGGCAGTACAAAGGGAGGTTGGATGTGCAGAACTCCCTTCAAAAAAGTCTGAACCTCAGGGAGGACAGCCAATTGTTTCTGGAAGAAACTTCTTGGACTCACACCAAGATACATATTTTTCCAAATACGATGGTAATGTTTTGACGTTACTCCTTTCCTAGACTGTATCAGGGTAGGAATAACCTTGTTCGGAATGCGCTTCCGAGCTAGTATCTGGCATTCAACCTCCATGCCGTCAAACGTAGCAGTGGTAAGTCTTGATAGGCGAACAGCCCCTGCTGCAGCAGGTCCTCCCGAAGAGGAAGAGGCCTTGGCTCTTGTAGCAGTAGATCCAGAAGATCCGCGTATCAAGCCCTTCTTGGCCAGTCTGGAGCAATGAGGATTGCCTGAACTCTTGTTCACCTTATTAATTTGAGAACTGTTGGAATGAGTGGAAGTGCAGGAAACACGTACACCGACTGGAACACCCACGGAGTCACTAGGGCGTCCACCGCCACTGCTTGCGGGTCCCTCGACCTGGAACTATACCGGCAAAGCTTCTTGTTGAGGCGAGAGGCCATCTTGTCGATTTGGGGTACGCCCCGAAGATCTGTTACCTCCTTGAACACCTCCGGATGGAGACCCCACTCCCCTGGATGGAAATCGTGTCTGCTGAGGAAGTCCGCTTCCCAGTTGTCTACTCCCGGAATGAAGATTGCTGACAGTGCCAATGCGTGTTTTTCGGCGCAGAGGATGATTCTTGTTACCTCTGACATTGCAGCTCTGCTCTTCGTTCCACCCTGTCAGTTTATGTAAGCCACCATTGTTACATTGTCCGACTGCACTTGAATGACCCATTTCTCAGAAGATGGGCCGCTTGGAGAAGACCGTTGTAGAAGGCTCTTAGCTCCAGAATGTTTATCGGCAGGCTAGCTTCCAGACTTGACCACCTTCCTTGGAAGGTTTCCCCTTGAGCGACTGCGCCCCAGTCCTGGAGCCTTGCATCCATGGTTAGAAGGATCCAGTCCTGAATCCCGAACCTGCGGCCCTCCAGAAGGTGAGGTAATTGCAGCCACCAGAGGAGTGAAATCCTGGCCTTTGGCAACAGACGTATTCTCTGGTGCATGTGTAGATCGGATCCCGACCACTTGTCCAGGAGACCCAATTGGAAGGACCGAGCATGAAACCTCCCTTACTGCAGTGCCTCGTAAGAGGCCACCATCTTCCCCAGAAGGCGAATGCACTGATGGACTGACACCTGGGTTTGTTTCAGGACATCCCGGACCATTGTTTGTATCACCAACGCTTTTTCCCCTGGAAGAAACACCCACTGCACATCCGTGTCAAGGATCATTCCCAGAAAGGACAACCTCCTGGTTGGTTCCAAACGAGAATTTGGAAGATTCAGGATCCAACCATGTTCCCTGAGAAGCTGGTTCGTGAGAGCTATGGACCGTAACATCTTCTCCTTGGACGATGCTTTTATCAGCAGATCATCCAGATATGGAATTAGGTTCACCCCCTGTCTGCTGCGGAGAACCATAATTTCCACCACCACCTTGGTGAATACCCTCGGTGCTGTGGAGAGGCCGAATGGCAGGGCCTGGAACTGAAAATGACAGTCCAACAGTGCGAATCGAAGATAAACTTGATGCGGCAGCCAAATCGGAATGTGGGGGGACGCATCCTTGATATCCAGGGATACCAGAAATTCCCCCTCCTCCAGACCTGATATCACTGCCCTTAGAGACTCCATTTTGAACTTAAACTCCCTCAAAAAGGGGTTTAGTGATTTTAAGTTCAGAATGGGCCTGACTGATCCATCCAGTGTTGGTACCACGAAAAGGTTCGAATAGTAACCTTTGTTTTGCATCTGGGGAGATACTGGTACGATAACCTGTGCCTCCACCAGCCTCTGGATGGCTCCCTGTAGGGTAGCCCTGTCTGCCGGCAAAGCTGGCAAGCCTGATTTGAAGAACTGGTGAGGAGGGAGATCCCAGGGATCCAGGCCGGACGACACCCAGACGTGACTGAAATGTCTGAGTCTCGCCCCCACCGGCCCTACCTCCAGGCCGCGCTGTCCACCGTCATGCTGAGGACTGTGGTATACCAGAAGCAGGTTTCTGTTCCTGGGAACCTGCAGCAGCAGGTTTCTTGGATTTTGGCCGACCTCCTCTAAGGAGGGTGTTGGACGGTTTGGCCTTTCCTGTTTTAGTAACACGAAAGGACTGTGATGCCGCTGAAGGAAAAGGTTTCTTCGTAGCAGGTGCAGCTGAGGGAAGAAAAGGAGACTTACCCGCCGTAGCTGTGGAGATCCATGCATCCAACACTTCCCCACAGAGAGCCTGACCTATGTAGGGTAGGGTCTCCACACCTCTCCTGGATTCTGCGTCGGCAGACCACTGGCGCAGCCACAGTCCTCAACAAGCTGAGACAGACATGGAAGATATTCCTGCAGCCATGGAACCCAGGTCTTTCATGGATTCTACCAGAAATCCTGCCGAATCCTGAATGTTACGTAAAAACAGTTCTACGTCACTTTTATCCATAGTATCCAAATCCTCAAGTAACATGCCTGACCACTTTACTATAGCTTTGGCAATCCATGCACAGGCAATAGTAGGACGTAGTATCGCCCCTGAAGCCGTGTATATGGATTTGAGCGTAGTATCAATATTGCGATTAGCCGGCTCCTTTAAGGCGGTAGATCCTGTAACAGGTTAAACCACCTTTTTTGAGAGTCTGGATACAGACGCGTCCACTATGGGTGGGTTTTCCCATTTTTTCCTATCCTCCTCAGGGAAGGGAAAAGCAACTAGAACTCTTCTAGGGATCTTGAATTTTTTCTCCGGGTTTTCCCATGCTTACTCAAATATAGCATTTAATTCTTTGGACGCAGGGAAGGTTAGCGAGGCTTTCTTACTGTCAGTGAAGTAAGCCTCCTCAACCTGCTCCGGTGTTGTATCTGCAATATTCAACACATCTCTTTCGGCCTCTATCATCAACTGCACCCCTTCTGCAAGAGATGCTGCCCCCATGAGCACATCCCCATCACCGTCTGCCGTGTCAGAGTCGGTATCCGTGTCATCTTGCATGATCTGGGCAAGAGCACGTTTATGGGAACCTCCTAAGGGGGGTCCTGAGGTAACAGAACCTTACAAAACTGCCATAGAGTTCTGTAAAATCTGAGTTGCAGATTCATTCTGTGCAACCCTAGTAGAAATCTGAGAAATCATGGATTTGATAGAGGATAACCATACAGGTCATCTGTGCTAAACCAGTGCAATCCTGATTACATGGAATGGGATCATCCTGAGAGGACATATCCTCTGCAGCATATGACACAGAGTCCCTGGACAATGGAGATCACACACACCCCACATACACACAGGGTACTGGGCAGACAGCGTTTCACCCCCAAGAATGGCAGAGAGACACAGAGATTGGAGCCAACCCACACACAGCGCTTTCCAGGTATAGAGAGACCCTAAACCAGCGCTGACTGTGCACCTTAATAGGTTATAACAGCCTCCCCCCCTTCTACAACCCCCTGGTACTGTGAGAGATAGCTGGAGATGCTCTGGAGGGCCTGCACTTCACTGACAACGTTTCTGCAGGCAGGAAAATGGCGCTGAGCGCTGCTGGGTCCGCTCTGAGGAGAAACTCCACCCCCAGAATGGCGCTGTCTTCCCGCTCTTCATAGGATTATACTGGCCTGAGGATTTATGTTGGATGAGATCCCGGGACCCCGACAGGCTGTGTGACCAGTGCAGGGTTCAGGCGCTGGCTCAGGGCGCCCCTCACAGCGCCGCACTATGTACCGCTGAGCCCCGGAGTGCAGTTAATAATGCGCTCCTACCCTGCTGCCGCCATCTTCACACCGGCTTCCCGCTTGCTAGATGGTCAGTGACTTACTCGCCACCAATCTTCAGCTCTGTAAGGGGATGGCGGCATGCTGCTGGGGTGAGCGATCCCCTGTGGCGGGGAACGTTCTATCTCCTCAGGAGCTCAGTGTCCAGTCAGCAGAGACAGTGGCTCAGACCCCGCAGGGCGGACACTGCTCCCCCCCTTAGTCCCTCGCAGCAGAGAGGCTGTTGCCAGCATCCTCCCTGTAACATAAAAGACTCTAAACTAAACTTTAATTAGGAAAGCTCAGGGGAGCTCCCCTAGCTGTGACCGGCTCCTCCGGGCACAGATTCTAGACTGAGTCTGGTAGGAGGAGCCAGACCACACTCTCAAACTCTTAAAGTGCCAATGGCTCCTGGTGGACCCGTCTATACCCCATGGTACTAATGTGGACCCCAGCATCCTCTAGGACGTAAGAGAAATATTGTTACAGGTATTAGTCAGTGTGCTTTGGGGGAAGTACCCTCCCATTTGTCTGCTGTTTGCTTGTGACCCCTCCCCCTTTCTAGCACCTGATATTATTATCTCCAGGAATGATTGAGCAGCTGCCACTGTTTGTCTGCATGTGTGAGAAGGCATTGAATGGAAGCATCATTTGGAAGGCATGCTGTTCCTTGTAGTGCTAATGGGAGATCCTGGGGGTGGCTCCCAGGTAAGCTAGCCCTCTGTCTGGCTGCGTTTTAGGATGAGCCTTTATCATGAGGCTTTACTGTAGACCACAGGTTCTTAAACTCGGTCCTCAGGACCCCACACAGTGCATGTATCGGTGCGTCCGGCAGTGACTGACATCTCAACTGGGCAGGAACATTTAAACGCCTGTCCAGTTGTGACGTCAGGCACCACGATTGACAAGTGTGTCAGATAAGTCGGCATATCGGATGAACGGCCGATCCGTCGGCCAGGTGTGTATCCAGCATTAATGGTAATAATGCCAAGTACCTGATCCTGCTGATTTCCCTCCCCGCCAGTGAGCACCAATGAGACTGGATCCCTGCGGACTCTCCGAAATGCCCCTGACTACAGCACCTAGCACCAGCAACATGGCTACCACTGGGGGCACAACCCCTAAGACTACCACTATAGAAAGACTGGGGTCTGTCACCCGTAGAGCCCACATCTTCCAGAGTGCCACCAACAAGAGGAGAACGGAGCGCCTGTGATTCTATTAGTACATATAGGTCATTACTGCGAGTACCCTGTGAGGATACACTCACACCTGCCGCTGTACGTGAGGGTACACTCAGACCTGCCACTGTACGTGAGGGTACACTCAGACCTGCCACTGTACGTGAGGGTACACTCAGACCTGCCGCTGTACGTGAGGGTACACTCACACCTGCCGCTGTACGTGAGGGTACACCCAGACCTGCCGCTGTATGTGAGGGTACACTCAGACCTGCCACTGTATGTGAGGGTACACCCAGACCTGCCGCTGTATGTGAGGGTACACTCAGACCTGCCACTGTATGTGAGGGTACACTCACACCTGCCGCTGTATGTGAGGGTACACTCAGACCTGCCGCTGTACGTGAGGGTACACTCAGACCTGCCGCTGTATGTGAGGGTACACTCACACCTGCCGCTGTATGTGAGGGTACACTCAGACCTGCTGCTGTATGTGAGGGAACACTCAGACCTGCCGCTGTATGTGAGGATACACTCACACCTGCCGCTGTATGTGAGGGTACACTCAGACCTGCCACTGTATGTGAGGGTACACTCACACCTGCCGCTGTATGTGAGGGTACACTCAGACCTGCCGCTGTATGTGAGGGTACACTCAGACCTGCCGCTGTACGTGAGGGTACACTCAGACCTGCCGCTGTACGTGAGGATACACTCAGACCTGCCGCTGTATGTGAGGATACACTCAGACCTGCCACTGTATGTGAGGGTACACTCAGACCTGCCGCTGTACGTGAGGGTACACTCAGACCTGCCGCTGTACGTGAGGGTACACTCAGTCAGACCTGCCGCTGTATGTGAGGGTACACCCAGACCTGCCGCTGTACGTGAGGATACACTCAGACCTGCCGCTCTACGTGAGGGTACACTCAGACCTGCCGCTGTACGTGAGGGTACACTCAGACCTGCCGCTGTACGTGACGGTACTCTCGGAAACCTGACGCTGTATGTGAGGGTACACTCAGACCTGCCGCTGTATGTGAGGGTACACTCAGACCTGCCGCTGTATGTGAGGGTACACTCAGACCTGCCGCTGTATGTGAGGGTACACTCAGACCTGCCGCTGTATGTGAGGGTACACTCAGACCTGCCGCTGTATGTGAGGGTACACTCAGACCTGCCGCTGTATGTGAGGGTACACTCAGACCTGCCGCTGTATGTGAGGGTACACTCAGACCTGCCGCTGTATGTGAGGGTACACTCAGACCTGCCGCTGTATGTGAGGGTACTCTCAGACCTGCCGCTGTATGTGAGGGTACACTCAGACCTGCCGCTGTATGTGAGGGTACACTCAGACCTGCCGCTGTACATGAGGGTACACTCAGACCTGCAGCTGTACGTGAGGATACACTCAGACCTGCCGCTGTACGTGAGGATACACTCAGATCTGCCGCTGTACGTGAGGGTACACTCAGACCTGCCGCTGTACGTGAGGGTACACTCAGACCTGCAGCTGTACGTAAGGATACACTCAGACCTGCAGCTGTACGTGAGGATACACTCAGACCTGCCGCTGTACGTGAGGGTACACTCAAACCAGCCGCTCTACGTGAGGGTACACTCAGACCTGCCGCTCTACGTGAGGGAACACTCAGACCTGCCGCTCTACGTGAGGGTACACTCAGACCTGCCGCTCTACGTGAGGATACACTCAGACCTGCCGCTGTACGTGAGGGTACACTCAGATCTGCCGCTGTACGTGAGGATACACTCAGACCTGCCGCTGTACGTGAGGGTACACTCAGACCTGCCGCTGTACGTGAGGGTACACTCAGACCTGCCGCTGTACGTGAGGATACACTCAGACCTACCGCTGCATATGAGAGTACACTCAGTGATTTGCAAATTTGAGAGAAATTATGCATATATATGGTGTAAAGAATCCTCCAGTATAATATATGGTGTAAAGAATCCTCCAGTATAATATGTGGTGTAAAGAATCCTCCAGTATAATACGTGGTGTAAAGAATCCTCCAGTATAATACGTGGTGTAAAGAATCCTCCAGTATAATATGTGGTGTAAAGAATCCTCCAGTATATTATGTGGTGTAAAGAATCCTCCAGTATAATACATGGTGTAAAGAATCCTCCAGTATAATATGTGGTGTAAAGAATCCTCCAGTATAATACGTGGTGTAAAGAATCCTCCAGTATAATACGTGGTGTAAAGAATCCTCCAGTATAATATGTGGTGTAAAGAATCCTCCAGTATAATATGTGGTGTAAAGAATCCTCCAGTATAATACGAGGTGTAAAGAATCCTCCAGTATAATATGTGGTGTAAAGAATCCTCCAGTATAATATGTGGTGTAAAGAATCCTCCAGTATAATATGTGGTGTAAAGAATCCTCCAGTATACTAAGTGGTGTAAAGAATCCTCCAGTATACTACGTGGTGTAAAGAATCCTCCAGTATAATACATGGTGTAAAGAATCCTCCAGTATAATACGTGGTGTAAAGAATCCTCCAGTATAATATGTGGTGTAAAGAATCCTCCAGTATAATACGTGGTGTAAAGAATCCTCCAGTATAATACGTGGTGTAAAGAATCCTCCAGTATAATATGTGGTGTAAAGAATCCTCCAGTATAATATGTGGTGTAAAGAATCCTCCAGTATAATACGTGGTGTAAAGAATCCTCCAGTATAATATGTGGTGTAAAGAATCCTCCAGTATAATATGTGGTGTAAAGAATCCTCCAGTATAATACGTGGTGTAAAGAATCCTCCAGTATAATACGTGGTGTAAAGAATCCTCCAGTATAATACGTGGTGTAAAGAATCCTCCAGTATAATATGTGGTGTAAAGAATATTCCAGTATAATATGTGGTGTAAAGAATCCTCCAGTATAATATGTGGTGTAAAGAATCCTCCAGTATAATATGTGGTGTAAAGAATCCTCAAGTATAATATGTGGTGTAAAGAATCCTCCAGTATAATACGTGGTGTAAAGAATCCTCCAGTATAATATGTGGTGTAAAGAATCCTCCAGTATAATATGTGGTGTAAAGAATCCTCGAGTATACTACGTGGTGTAAAGAATCCTCCTGTATAATACATGGTGTAAAGAATCCTCCAGTATAATACGTGGTGTAAAGAATCCTCCAGTATAATATGTGGTGTAAAGAATATTCCAGTATAATATGTGGTGTAAAGAATCCTCCAGTATAATATGTGGTGTAAAGAATCCTCCAGTATAATATGTGGTGTAAAGAATCCTCCAGTATAGTATGTGGTGTAAAGAATCCTCCAGTATAATACATGGGGTGTTGTACGGTATGCCGGCGGCCGGGCTCCCGGCGACCAGCATACCGGCGCTGGGAGCCCGACTGCCGGCATACCGACAGCGTGGCGAGCGCAAATGAGCCCCTTGCGGGCTCACTGCGCTCACCACGCTGCGGGCACGGTGGCGTGCTACGCGTGCCACGCTATTTATTCTCCCTCCAGGGGGGTCGTGGACCCCTACGAGGGAGAATAAGTGTTGGTATGCCGGCTGTCGGGATTCAGGCGCCGGTATACTGTGCACCGGGATCCCGACAGTCGGCATACTGAAGACCACCCAATACAAGGTGTAAAGAATCCTCTGATATAATACGTGGTGTAAAGAATCCTCCAGTATAATACGTGGTGTAAAGAATCCTCCAGTATAATACGTGGTGTAAAGAATCCTCCAGTATAATACGTGGTGTAAAGAATCCTCCAGTATAATACGTGGTGTAAAGAATCCTCCAGTATAATACGTGGTGTAAAGAATCCTGCAGTATAATTATGGCCGGAGACCCTGGCGGCCACATGGTTAATGGCGGCCACGGCACGTAAGGGGTTAACCCTTAAAATGCCCGGTGCCATTTTAAAGACAATAGGTGATTGGCGCCACTGTTAAACGTACTTACGGCGCTGGGCGCGGACTGTTTAAAAGTTTGTTTAATTATGTGTCTGAACATGTCATATGTAGTGCTCTGTGCACAGTTGTAGGATTGCATGTTTACATGTATTTATATTTAAGATGTGCTCACCTGTATTTTAAAGGGAAAAATGCACTTACTATATCTGTCTGAATAAGCATCTCCTATCTTCTGGGAATAGGAAGTGGGATGCTCATCGCCTCTGCTAGCAGATGTGTGAATGACAAAACCTTTTGATGTTGGACAGTGCACGGCAGGTAAATGCTGGGTGTGAGTTCCTCAGGGAAAGATGTTGATAACGGGGAATTTCATTATCCCATATGTAAAGTTGTATGGATTGGTATGGGTTTGGAAACCTGTATTTATTTATGTAGCTGATTTAGTTGATATACGAATCCTGAATGGTAGATGCAGGAAGGATGAGAAACATTTTTTTGGAAAATAAAATACAAACCGTATTTTGATGCTATGTGATAAATAGTGAATGTTAAACTGCCAGGTGGTAAGGAATGGATTTTAAATGACACCAAACGTTGTGTGTGACAGGAAGGAGGAAATTGCTTCATGCACTTATATCCCTTTAAAATGTAATTTATTTATATTTTGTAAAATATCCTGATTGGATGGAAAGGACTGATTGGATGGAAACTACAAAGAGGAGGCCTGTGAGCTTCAGGTGTATTATACCATTTTCATTCTGCTGTAACATCTTGCTGTATTGCGGAGGTCTTTTTGAAGATGGTATTTGGCAAATAAACATCTTCTGCCTCAAGACGACCGCTTCATCTTGTGACTTGCAGGTCTAGGCGAAACCTAGCTCCATTGTCTGGCTTTCCAGGGTGTACCCAGCGTCTCCAAGCTCCGCCTCCAGCCAGCTACCGGGTATAGACCTAGTGAAGCGACTAGTGGACATTCGTCAACACCACACAGGTGTGGTAAGGCGTCATGTCGACGCATACAGAACAGAACAGTGGTTTCAGACACCACAGCAGGTTAGGAGTTTGGTGGTGGCAGCGTAGAACCCAACCACTGTGCAGTGGGTGGAGTCAGTAACAGGCGGGAATCCCCTATGTGACCAGGTCCGGTGTGACCTAAAACTCCATTCTGTGACTGGGGATGGGACACAAAAGCGGTGAGGGCTTTCGTACGGGACCGTCCGGTCACAATAATACATGGTGTAAAGAATCCTCCAATATAATACATTATGTAAAGAATCCTCCAGTATAATATGTGGTGTAAAGAATCCTCCAGTATAATACGTGGTGTAAAGAATCCTCCAGTATAATACGTGGTGTAAAGAATCCTCCAGTATAATACGTGGTGTAAAGAATCCTCCAGTATAATACATGGTGTAAAGAATCCTCCAGTATAATACATTGTGTAAAGAATCCTCCAGTATAATATGTGGTGTAAAGAATCCTTCAGTATACTACGTGGTGTAAAGAATCCTCCAGTATATTACGTGGTGTAAAGAATCCTCCAGTATAATACGTGGTGTAAAGAATCCTCCAGCATAATACGTGGTGTAAAGAATCCTCCAGTATAATACGTGGTGTAAAGAATCCTTCAGTATACTACGTGGTGTAAAGAATCCTCCAATATAATACGTTGTGTAAAGAATCCTCCAGTATAATACGTGGTGTAAAGAATCCTCCAGTATAATACGTGGTGTAAAGAATCCTCCAGTATAATACGTGGTGTAAAGAATCCTTCAGTATACTACGTGGTGTAAAGAATCCTCCAATATAATACGTTGTGTAAAGAATCCTCCAGTATAATACGTGGTGTAAAAAATCCTCCAGTATAATACATTGTGTAAAGAATCCTCCAGTATTCTACGTGGTGTAAAGAATCCTTCAGTATACTACGTGGTGTAAAGAATCCTCCAGTATAATATGTGGTGTAAAGAATCCTCCAGTATAATACGTGGTGTAAAGAATCCTTCAGTATACTACGTGGTGTAAAGAATCCTCCAGTATAATATGTGGTGTAAATAATCCTCCAGTATAATATGTGGTGTAAAGAATCCTCCAGTATAATACGTGGTGTAAAGAATCCTTCAGTATACTACGTGGTGTAAAGAATCCTCCAGTATAATATGTGGTGTAAAGAATCCTCCAGTATAATATGTGGTGTAAAGAATTCTCCAGTATAATACGTGGTGTAAAGAATCCTGCAGTATAATTATGGCCGGAGACCCTGGCGGCCACATGGTTAATGGCGGCCACGGCACGTAAGGGGTTAACCCTTAAAATGCCCGGTGCCATTTTAAAGACAATAGGTGATTGGCGCCACTGTTAAACGTACTTACGGCGCTGGGCGCGGAATGTTTAAAAATATGTATAATGATGTGTTTTAAGTTTAACATGTCACATGTAGCGCTCTATGCACAGTTGTAGGATTGCATGTTTACATGTATTTATATTTAAGATGTGCTCACCTGTATTTTAAAGGGAAAAATGCACTTACTATATCTGTCTGAATAAGCATCTCCTATCTTCTGTGACTAGGAAATGGCATGCTAATTGCCCTGTGCTAGCAGATGTGTGAATGACAAAACCTTTTGATGTTGGACAGTGCACGGCAGGTAAATGCTGGGTGTGAGTTCCTCAGGGAAAGATGTTGATAACGGGGAATTTCATTATCCCATATGTAAAGTTGTATGGATTGGTATGGGTTTGGAAACCTGTATTTATTTATGTAGCTGATTTAGTTGATATACGAATCCTGAATGGTAGATGCAGGAAGGATGAGAAACATTTTTTTGGAAAATAAAATACAAACCGTATTTTGATGCTATGTGATAAATAGTGAATGTTAAACTGCCAGGTGGTAAGGAATGGATTTTAAATGACACCAAACGTTGTGTGTGACAGGAAGGAGGAAATTGCTTCATGCACTTATATCCTTTTAAAATGTAATTTATTTATATTTTGTAAAATATCCTGATTGGATGGAAAGGACTCAGGGGGAAACTACAAAGAGGAGGCCTGTGAGCTTCAGGTGTATTATACCATTTTCATTCTGCTGTAACATCTTGCTGTATTGCTGAGGTCTTTTTGAAGACGGTATTTGGCAAATAAACATCTTCTGCCTCAAGACGACCGCTTCATCTTGTGACTTGCAGGTCTAGGCGAAACCTAGCTCCATTGTCTGGCTTTCCAGGGTGTACCCAGCGTCTCCAAGCATCGCCTCCAGCCAGCTACCGGGTATAGACCTAGTGAAGCGACTAGTGGGCATTCGTCAACACCACACAGGTGTGCTAAGGCGGCATGTCGATGCATACAGAGCAGAACAGTGGTTTCAGACACCACAGCAGGTTAGGAGTTTGGTGGTGGCAGCGTAGAACCCAACCACTGTGCAGTGGGTGGAGTCAGTAACAGGCGGGAATCCCCTATGTGACCAGGTCCGGCGTGACCTAAAACTCCATTCTGTGACTGGGGATGGGACACAAAAGCGGTGAGGGCTTTCGTACGGGACCGTCCGGTCACAATAATACATGGTGTAAAGAATCCTCCAATATAATACATTGTGTAAAGAATCCTCCAATATAATACATTGTGTAAAGAATCCTCCAGTATAATACGTGGTGTAAAGAATCCTCCAGTATAATACGTGGTGTAAAGAATCCTCCAGTATAATACGTGGTGTAAAGAATCCTCCAGTATAATACATGGTGTAAAGAATCCTCCAGTATAATACATTGTGTTAAAGAATCCTCCAGTATAATATGTGGTGTAAAGAATCCTTCAGTATACTACGTGGTGTAAAGAATCCTCCAGTATATTACGTGGTGTAAAGAATCCTCCAGTATAATATGTGGTGTAAAGAATCCTCCAGTATAATACGTGGTGTAAAGAATCCTCCAATATAATACGTTGTGTAAAGAATCCTCCAGTATAATACGTGGTGTAAAGAATCCTCCAGTATAATACATTGTGTAAAGAATCCTCCAGTATAATACGTGATGTAAAGAATCCTTCAGTATACTACGTGGTGTAAAGAATCCTCCAGTATAATACGTGGTGTAAAGAATCCTCCAGTATAATACGTGGTGTAAAGAATCCTCCAGTATAATACGTGGTGTAAAGAATCCTCCAGTATAATATGTGGTGTAAAGAATCCTCCAGTATAATACGTGGTGTAAAGAATCCTCCAGTATACTACGTGGTGTAAAGAATCCTCCAGTATAATACGTGATGTAAAGAATCCTCCAGTATAATACGTGGTGTAAAGAATCCTCCAGTATAATACGTGGTGTAAAGAATCCTCCAGTATAATACATGGTGTAAAGAATCCTCCAGTATAATACATTGTGTAAAGAATCCTCCAGTATAATACGTGGTGTAAAGAATCCTCCAGATTAGTACGTGGTGTAAAGAATCCTCCAGTATAATACATGGTGTAAAGAATCCTCCAGTATAATACGTGGTGTAAAGAATCCTCCAGTATAATACGTGGTGTAAAGAATCCTCCAGTATAATATGTGGTGTAAAGAATCCTCCAGTATACTACGTGGTGTAAAGAATCCTCCAGTATAATACGTGGTGTAAAGAATCCTCCAGTATAATATGTGGTGTAAAGAATCCTCCAGTATACTACGTGGTGTAAAGAATCCTCCAGTATAATACGTGGTGTAAAGAATCCTCCAGTATAATACGTGGTGTAAAGAATCCTCCAGTATAATACGTGGTGTAAAGAATCCTCCAGTATAATACGTGGTGTAAAGAATCCTCCAGTATAATATGTGGTGTAAAGAATCCTCCAGTATAATACGTGGTGTAAAGAATCCTCCAGTATAATATGTGGTGTAAAGAATCCTCCAGTATAATATGTGGTGTAAAGAATCCACCAGTATAATACCTCCAGTATAATACGTGGTGTAAAGAATCCTCCAGTATAATACGTGGTGTAAAGAATCCTCCAGTATAATACGTGGTGTAAAGAATCCTCCAGTATAATACATGGTGTAAAGAATCCTCCAGTATAATACATGGTGTAAAGAATCCTCCAGTATAATACGTGGTGTAAAGAATCCTCCAGTATAATACGTGGTGTAAAGAATCCTCCAGTATAATACGTGGTGTAAAGAATCCTCCAGTATAATACGTGGTGTAAAGAATCCTTCAGTATAATACGTGGTGTAAAGAATCCTCCAGTATAATATATGGTGTAAAAAATCCTCTGGTATAATACGTAAAGAATCCTCCAGTATAATACATGGTGTAAAGAATCCTCCAGTATAATATGTGGTGTAAAGAATCCTCCAGTATAATATGTGGTGTAAAGAATCCTCCAGTATAATACGTGGTGTAAAGAATCCTCCAATATAATATGTGGTGTAAAGAATCCTCCAGTATAATACGTGGTGTAAAGAATCCTCCAGTATAATACATGGTGTAAAGAATCCTCCAGTATAATACGTGGTGTAAAGAATCCTCCTATATAATATGTGGTGTAAAGAATCCTCCAGTATAATATGTGTTATAAAGAATCCTCCAGTATAATACATGGTGTAAAAAATCCTCTGGTATAATACGTAAAGAATCCTCCAGTATAATATGTGGTGTAAAGAATCCTCCAGTATAATATGTGGTGTAAAGAATCCTCCAGTATAATACGTGGTGTAAAGAATCCTCCAGTATAATATGTGTTATAAAGAATCCTCCAGTATAATATGTGGTGTAAAGAATCCTCCAGTATAATATGTGTTATAAAGAATCCTCCAGTATAATATGTGGTGTAAAGAATCCTCCAGTATAATATGTGGTGTAAAGAATCCTCCAGTATAATACGTGGTGTAAAGAATCCTCCAGTATAATACATGGTGTAAAGAATCCTCCAGTATAATACGTGGTGTAAAGAATCCTCCAATATAATATGTGGTGTAAAGAATCCTCCAGTATAATACGTGGTGTAAAGAATCCTCCAATATAATACGTGGTGTAAAGAATCCTCCAGTATAATATGTGGTGTAAAGAATCCTCCAGTATAATACGTGGTGTAAAGAATCCTCCAATATAATATGTGGTGTAAAGAATCCTTCAGTATACTACGTGGTGTAAAGAATCCTCCAGTATAATATATGGTGTAAAGAATCCTCCAGTATAATATGTGGTGTAAAGAATCCTCCAGTATAATATGTGGTGTAAAGAATCCTCCAGTATAATATGTGGTGTAAAGAATCCTCCAGTATAATACGTGGTGTAAAGAATCCTCCAGTATAATATGTGGTGTAAAGAATCCTCCAGTATAATATGTGGTGTAAAGAATCCTCCAGTATAATATGTGGTGTAAAGAATCCTCCAGTATAATATGTGGTGTAAAGAATCCTCCAGTATAATACGTGGTGTAAAGAATCCTCCAGTATAATATGTGGTGTAAAGAATCCTCCAGTATACTACGTGGTGTAAAGAATCCTCCAGTATACTACGTGGTGTAAAGAATCCTCCAGTATAATACATGGTGTAAAGAATCCTCCAGTATAATATGTGTTATAAAGAATCCTCCAGTATAATACATGGTGTAAAGAATCCTCCAGTATAATACATTGTGTAAAGAATCCTCCAGTATAATACGTGGTGTAAAGAATCCTCCAGTATAATACATGGTGTAAAGAATCCTCCAGTATAATACATTGTGTAAAGAATCCTCCAGTATAATACGTGGTGTAAAGAATCCTCCAGTATAATACATGGTGTAAAGAATCCTCCAGTATAATACATTGTGTAAAGAATCCTCCAGTATAATACATGGTGTAAAGAATCCTCCAGTATAATACATTGTGTAATGAATCCTCCAGTATAATACGTGGTGTAAAGAATCCTCCAGTATAATACATGGTGTAAAGAATCCTCCAGTATAATATGTGGTGTAAAGAATCCTCCAGTATAATATGTGGTGTAAAGAATCCTCCAGTATAATACGTGGTGTAAAGAATCCTCCAGTATAATATGTGTTATAAAGAATCCTCCAGTATAATACGTGGTGTAAAGAATCCTCCAGTATAATACGTGGTGTAAAGAATCCTCCAGTATAATACGTGGTGTAAAGAATCCTCCAGTATAATACATGGTGTAAAGAATCCTCCAGTATAATACATTGTGTAAAGAATCCTCCAGTATAATACGTGGTGTAAAGAATCCTCCAGTATAATACATGGTGTAAAGAATCCTCCAGTATAATACATTGTGTAAAGAATCCTCCAGTATAATACGTGGTGTAAAGAATCCTCCAGTATAATACATGGTGTAAAGAATCCTCCAGTATAATACATTGTGTAAAGAATCCTCCAGTATAATACATGGTGTAAAGAATCCTCCAGTATAATACATTGTGTAATGAATCCTCCAGTATAATACGTGGTGTAAAGAATCCTCCAGTATAATACATGGTGTAAAGAATCCTCCAGTATAATATGTGGTGTAAAGAATCCTCCAGTATAATATGTGGTGTAAAGAATCCTCCAGTATAATACGTGGTGTAAAGAATCCTCCAGTATAATACGTGGTGTAAAGAATCCTCCAGTATAATATGTGTTATAAAGAATCCTCCAGTATAATATGTGGTGTAAAGAATCCTCCAGTATAATATGTGGTGTAAAGAATCCTCCAGTATAATATGTGGTGTAAAGAATCCTCCAGTCTAATACATGGTGTATAGAATCCTCCAGTATAATACGTGGTGTAAAGAATCCTCCAATATAATATGTGGTGTAAAGAATCCTCCAGTATAATACGTGGTGTAAAGAATCCTCCAATATAATATGTGGTGTAAAGAATCCTCCAGTATAATATGTGGTGTAAAGAATCCTTCAGTATACTTCGTGGTGTAAAGAATCCTCCAGTATAATATATGGTGTAAAGAATCCTCCAGTATAATATGTGGTGTAAAGAATCCTCCAATATAATATGTGGTGTAAAGAATCCTCCAGTATAATATGTGGTGTAAAGAATCCTCCAGTATAATATGTGGTGTAAAGAATCCTCCAGTATAATACGTGGTGTAAAGAATCCTCCAGTATAATATGTGGTGTAAAGAATCCTCCAGTATACTACGTGGTGTAAAGAATCCTCCAGTATACTACGTGGTGTAAAGAATCCTCCAGTATAATACATGGTGTAAAGAATCCTCCAGTATAATATGTGTTATAAAGAATCCTCCAGTATAATACGTGGTGTAAAGAATCCTCCAGTATAATACATGGTGTAAAGAATCCTCCAGTATAATACGTGGTGTAAAGAATCCTCCAGTATAATACATGGTGTAAAGAATCCTCCAGTATAATACATTGTGTAAAGAATCCTCCAGTATAATACGTGGTGTAAAGAATCCTCCAGTATAATACATGGTGTAAAGAATCCTCCAGTATAATACATTGTGTAAAGAATCTTCCAGTATAATACATGGTGTAAAGAATCCTCCAGTATAATACATGGTGTAAAGAATCCTCCAGTATAATACATTGTGTAAAGAATCCTCCAGTATAATACGTGGTGTAAAGAATCCTCCAGTATAGTACGTGGTGTAAAGAATCCTCCAGTATAATACGTGATGTAAAGAATCCTCCAGTATAATACGTGGTGTAAAGAATCCTCCAGTATAATACGTGGTGTAAAGAATCCTCCAGTATAATACATGGTGTAAAGAATCCTCCAGTATAATACATTGTGTAAAGAATCCTCCAGTATAATACGTGGTGTAAAGAATCCTCCAGATTAGTACGTGGTGTAAAGAATCCTCCAGTATAATACATTGTGTAAAGAATCCTCCAGTATAATACGTGGTGTAAAGAATCCTCCAGATTAGTACGTGGTGTAAAGAATCCTCCAGTATAATACGTGGTGTAAAGAATCCTCCAGTATAATACGTGGTGTAAAGAATCCTCCAGTATAATACGTGGTGTAAAAAATCCTCCAGTATAATATGTGGTGTAAAGAATCCTCCAGTATACTACGTGGTGTAAAGAATCCTCCAGTATAATACGTGGTGTAAAGAATCCTCCAGTATAATACGTGGTGTAAAGAATCCTCTAGTATAATACGTGGTGTAAAGAATCCTCCAGTATAATATGTGGTGTAAAGAATCCTCCAGTATAATACGTGGTGTAAAGAATCCTCCAGTATAATATGTGGTGTAAAGAATCCTCCAGTATAATATGTGGTGTAAAGAATCCTCCAGTATAATACCTCCAGTATAATACGTGGTGTAAAGAATCCTCCAGTATAATACGTGGTGTAAAGAATCCTCCAGTATAATACGTGGTGTAAAGAATCCTCCAGTATAATACATGGTGTAAAGAATCCTCCAGTATAATACATGGTGTAAAGAATCCTCCAGTATAATACGTGGTGTAAAGAATCCTCCAGTATAATACGTGGTGTAAAGAATCCTCCAGTATAATACGTGGTGTAAAGAATCCTCCAGTATAATACGTGGTGTAAAGAATCCTTCAGTATAATACGTGGTGTAAAGAATCCTCCAGTATAATATATGGTGTAAAAAATCCTCTGGTATAATACGTAAAGAATCCTCCAGTATAATACATGGTGTAAAGATTCCTCCAGTATAATATGTGGTGTAAAGAATCCTCCAGTATAATATGTGGTGTAAAGAATCCTCCAGTATAATACGTGGTGTAAAGAATCCTCCAATATAATATGTGGTGTAAAGAATCCTCCAGTATAATACGTGGTGTAAAGAATCCTCCAGTATAATACATGGTGTAAAGAATCCTCCAGTATAATACGTGGTGTAAAGAATCCTCCTATATAATATGTGGTGTAAAGAATCCTCCAGTATAATATGTGTTATAAAGAATCCTCCAGTATAATACATGGTGTAAAAAATCCTCTGGTATAATACGTAAAGAATCCTCCAGTATAATATGTGGTGTAAAGAATCCTCCAGTATAATATGTGGTGTAAAGAATCCTCCAGTATAATACGTGGTGTAAAGAATCCTCCAGTATAATATGTGTTATAAAGAATCCTCCAGTATAATATGTGGTGTAAAGAATCCTCCAGTATAATATGTGTTATAAAGAATCCTCCAGTATAATATGTGGTGTAAAGAATCCTCCAGTATAATATGTGGTGTAAAGAATCCTCCAGTATAATACGTGGTGTAAAGAATCCTCCAGTATAATACATGGTGTAAAGAATCCTCCAGTATAATACGTGGTGTAAAGAATCCTCCAATATAATATGTGGTGTAAAGAATCCTCCAGTATAATACGTGGTGTAAAGAATCCTCCAATATAATACGTGGTGTAAAGAATCCTCCAGTATAATATGTGGTGTAAAGAATCCTCCAGTATAATACGTGGTGTAAAGAATCCTCCAGTATAATATGTGGTGTAAAGAATCCTTCAGTATACTACGTGGTGTAAAGAATCCTCCAGTATAATATATGGTGTAAAGAATCCTCCAGTATAATATGTGGTGTAAAGAATCCTCCAGTATAATATGTGGTGTAAAGAATCCTCCAGTATAATATGTGGTGTAAAGAATCCTCCAGTATAATACGTGGTGTAAAGAATCCTCCAGTATAATATGTGGTGTAAAGAATCCTCCAGTATACTACGTGGTGTAAAGAATCCTCCAGTATACTACGTGGTGTAAAGAATCCTCCAGTATAATACATGGTGTAAAGAATCCTCCAGTATAATATGTGTTATAAAGAATCCTCCAGTATAATACGTGGTGTAAAGAATCCTCCAGTATAATACGTGGTGTAAAGAATCCTCCAGTATAATACGTGGTGTAAAGAATCCTCCAGTATAATACATGGTGTAAAGAATCCTCCAGTATAATACATTGTGTAAAGAATCCTCCAGTATAATACGTGGTGTAAAGAATCCTCCAGTATAATACATGGTGTAAAGAATCCTCCAGTATAATACATTGTGTAAAGAATCCTCCAGTATAATACGTGGTGTAAAGAATCCTCCAGTATAATACATGGTGTAAAGAATCCTCCAGTATAATACATTGTGTAAAGAATCCTCCAGTATAATACATGGTGTAAAGAATCCTCCAGTATAATACATTGTGTAATGAATCCTCCAGTATAATACGTGGTGTAAAGAATCCTCCAGTATAATACATGGTGTAAAGAATCCTCCAGTATAATATGTGGTGTAAAGAATCCTCCAGTATAATATGTGGTGTAAAGAATCCTCCAGTATAATACGTGGTGTAAAGAATCCTCCAGTATAATATGTGTTATAAAGAATCCTCCAGTATAATACGTGGTGTAAAGAATCCTCCAGTATAATACGTGGTGTAAAGAATCCTCCAGTATAATACGTGGTGTAAAGAATCCTCCAGTATAATACATGGTGTAAAGAATCCTCCAGTATAATACATTGTGTAAAGAATCCTCCAGTATAATACGTGGTGTAAAGAATCCTCCAGTATAATACATGGTGTAAAGAATCCTCCAGTATAATACATTGTGTAAAGAATCCTCCAGTATAATACGTGGTGTAAAGAATCCTCCAGTATAATACATGGTGTAAAGAATCCTCCAGTATAATACATTGTGTAAAGAATCCTCCAGTATAATACATGGTGTAAAGAATCCTCCAGTATAATACATTGTGTAATGAATCCTCCAGTATAATACGTGGTGTAAAGAATCCTCCAGTATAATACATGGTGTAAAGAATCCTCCAGTATAATATGTGGTGTAAAGAATCCTCCAGTATAATATGTGGTGTAAAGAATCCTCCAGTATAATACGTGGTGTAAAGAATCCTCCAGTATAATACGTGGTGTAAAGAATCCTCCAGTATAATATGTGTTATAAAGAATCCTCCAGTATAATATGTGGTGTAAAGAATCCTCCAGTATAATATGTGGTGTAAAGAATCCTCCAGTATAATATGTGGTGTAAAGAATCCTCCAGTCTAATACATGGTGTATAGAATCCTCCAGTATAATACGTGGTGTAAAGAATCCTCCAATATAATATGTGGTGTAAAGAATCCTCCAGTATAATACGTGGTGTAAAGAATCCTCCAATATAATATGTGGTGTAAAGAATCCTCCAGTATAATATGTGGTGTAAAGAATCCTTCAGTATACTTCGTGGTGTAAAGAATCCTCCAGTATAATATATGGTGTAAAGAATCCTCCAGTATAATATGTGGTGTAAAGAATCCTCCAATATAATATGTGGTGTAAAGAATCCTCCAGTATAATATGTGGTGTAAAGAATCCTCCAGTATAATATGTGGTGTAAAGAATCCTCCAGTATAATACGTGGTGTAAAGAATCCTCCAGTATAATATGTGGTGTAAAGAATCCTCCAGTATACTACGTGGTGTAAAGAATCCTCCAGTATACTACGTGGTGTAAAGAATCCTCCAGTATAATACATGGTGTAAAGAATCCTCCAGTATAATATGTGTTATAAAGAATCCTCCAGTATAATACGTGGTGTAAAGAATCCTCCAGTATAATACATGGTGTAAAGAATCCTCCAGTATAATACGTGGTGTAAAGAATCCTCCAGTATAATACATGGTGTAAAGAATCCTCCAGTATAATACATTGTGTAAAGAATCCTCCAGTATAATACGTGGTGTAAAGAATCCTCCAGTATAATACATGGTGTAAAGAATCCTCCAGTATAATACATTGTGTAAAGAATCTTCCAGTATAATACATGGTGTAAAGAATCCTCCAGTATAATACATTGTGTAAAGAATCCTCCAGTATAATACGTGGTGTAAAGAATCCTCCAGTATAATACATGGTGTAAAGAATCCTCCAGTATAATATGTGGTGTAAAGAATCCTCCAGTATAATACGTGGTATAAAGGATACTCCAGTATAATACATGGTGTAAAGAATCCTCCAGTATAATACGTGGTGTAAAGAATCCCTAAGTAAAGGAATTCAGGTAACAGATGTAGAACCCCCACCAATCATGCCATGGCGGCTGTTACCAGTAACCCCAGTACCTCCTGAAGGTGCGACTCTCTAGTTTCTTATCCCATTGAAAGCTGAGAAATCTATTTCCAGGAGCTGGAGATATCTGCAGTTAGAGAAGTTGTCCTCCCACCGGAAAATGATGAGTATTAAGCCCACTCCACTATCCACCCCTCCCCTGCATATTAAACACCCCTGTCACCCTGGAAGTCATGTACTGGGGCCCCTTCATTCAGCCCTATGCCCCTTCTACAGTTTAGTGCAATCTCCACTATCTGTGCAGTAAAGACTAATCAGCATAAATATCAAACAAAAGAGATTTTCTCTTTCATCCACTAGGGGCCACTGGAGTGCAGATACAATGGGGATATAGTAGGCAGTAACTGGGAGCTGGCACTTTAAATTTAGAACCATGTGACTAGCTCCTCCCCTACTATGTCCCCCCTCCAAGCCAGTCTTTATTTAGTGCCCAAGGGAGCTGGTCACTCTTGGGTTTTTCTCTTTAAATTTTTTTTTCTTTTCTTACTTACACTCACAGACTGGAAGCTCTGCCACTGCCAGTCTGCACCACGGGAGCTGCTAGAGGGGTCCCATCGCAGCTGCGTGCGGCTCGGGATGGGCCCCGGCTGAGGGAGACGCTGAGCTCTCCTGAGATGGCCGGACACCGCTGCGTGCGGCGCATGTCGGGGCCACTCCATCAGACAGCAGCAGCAGCGGTGAGTACAAATCTCCCTCCTCCCACTCCCCCCCGCTACCCGCTCTGCTCCCCGGTTGCGGCTCACAGTCCTCCCGCTCCCCGCTTACAGCACCCCGCTCAGCGCGGCTCACAGAGCCGGCACGGAGATACATCAGGCGCCTTTGCACTTTTGAATCTGACTTCATTATGGGGGGCGGAGCTTAGTCCCACTCTACACAGCCGGGTTCAGCGCGCGCGGGCGGCCATTTCTCAACGCTGCACCGTGGAGAGGGGAGACTCAGACCCAGCACAGTGAGCAGTTTCAGTGGGGACAGGGGGCACTAGGGATCAGTAAGGCACCTACACTGGATTAATACTGCCTGACACTGCACAGTAGCGTGCAGGATTGATAGGGCCGCTGTGGCTGCGCTTCTCCCTGCTCTCCTCCCCCCCCCCCCCTCCCTTCTGCCTATTGCTGTGTGTATGTGGGAGTGTGACAGGTGCTGCCATGGCTGGAAAGGGCTCCAGGGCAGCACAGAAAGTTTTCCAATGTCAGAAGTGTTCTGCAAAATTCTCCCAGGGCCAGTCTGATAATTCCCTTTTATGTGAGGATGGTGGGTCAGAACCATCTGCTCAGCCCTCATCAGAACCCAAGAGCACCCGGCTTGGACAACTCAGCTCACAGAGGTGATGTCCCTGCTGACTGGGGAACTGAAGGCCTCTCGGGAAGATAGAGAGGCGGCCCGGTTCCGACAGCCTGTCCCGGTACAGGAGCCAGAACCAGCATGGGCTGTTTCCCTGGCGAAATCAGTTGAAGGGCCCTCTAGGGCTGTAATCCCTTCCCAAGCCCCGTCCCTTAGTCCCCCTCCACAGGCTTCAAAAAAGAGATTGCTAGCCTCTGTGTTGCAGGAATCTGACGATGATATGCCTCAATTAGATGAGGCGGTGGTAGATATACAGGATACTGATGACGATCAGGTGTATGAGGACACAACCTGTGGCTCAGGGTATAGAGGCTCTTATTACTGCTTTTCGCTCAGTATTACAGGTGGAAGAGACGGAGCAGGACACCTTACGCCCTTCAAGGTTAGGCACCAACCAATGCCTGCCGGTGACCTTTCCAGTTTTGGAGGAGCTGGATGCGCTCATAACGGCGGCTTGGAAACATCCGGATGCAAAATTTCAGGTATCAAAGAAAATTTGGTCTTCCTATCCTTTTCCCACAGATAGCAGGACGCGTTATGAGACCTCTCCGATTGTGGATCCTTCGGTGTCTCATCTGTCCAAGAAGACTGTTCTGCCGGTTTCTGGAGCGACTTCGCTGAAGGAAACGTCGGATAGGAAGTTGGAATCCACCTTGAAGACTATTTACTCGGCGACAGGGGTATTACATCACCCGGCGCAGGTAGATTGTTGGGTCAACAAGGACATAGAAGCTTGGGCGGAACAAATGTCCTCTAGAATTCGAGATGATTTGCCTGCGGATCAACTGATACAGTTGGCGGAACACATCAGCGAATCAGCCCTTTATCTTTGCGAGGCTTCCAAGGACATCTGTATCCTCGGAGCTAGAATTTCCGCTTTAGCAATTTTGGCCCGCAGAGCTCTCTGGCTACGGCAGTGGCCGGCGGATACAGAGTCCAAAAGGACAGCAGAAGCGTTGCCCTTTACGGGAAAGGTCCTGTTTGGTAAGGATCTGGATGCCTGGATTTCTCAGGCCACTGGAGGTAAGTGTTAGGTTCCTGGGGCTCAGAACAAGGGAGATGTTGCGTAGTGAGTCCTGAGCACCAGAACGTGACGCTGAAATAAGGTGTGGTGTGGAAATAGCCCCTAGCACCCTACCTCCATTGTTTCACCCGTGTGGTCAGTTCACGCCTGAGTGACTATGGTTTCTTGGGCCCACGGCAGCCGCGTTTGAAGGGCGGATTAGGTCTGCCCAACTCCGATGCCCCCAGGTCTTAGATTGAGACAAGGCGTGAACCGAGACAGGATAATAACAAGGGGACCTCTAGCTAAAACAAACAGAAGGCTAGGGGCTACTAACAACCCTAAACCTAAATATATGTGCGGCACGCCGCCAAAGGAAAAGAACAACAAAGGAAATGCTGTCCACTCGCCGACACAATACCGTTGTGTACCGGCGGTGACAGCACAAGCAGAACCCTCTGCGAAACACCAGAAACAAATTATGACCAAAGAATACTGCGACCTGAGCTGACGGACGCGGCAAAGCCGCTACTCACGGAACAGATACAAATACTGGCAAACGGACAGGAACCCCCAATGTAGCCGACACAGACTCTCAGAACCGGAGGACAGGCAGAATCCCAAACGACAGACCGGTGGACACCAAGAAGCCAGATATTCGACCAGGCACAGACAAAGCCACAGGACTCCTGGACCGGAACGCTTCACGGCAGGACACAGGATCAGACACTGGAATCGACACTGGAATCGACACAGGAACCGACACTCAAAGCAGCTAGACAGACACTGCTAGACAGGAGCTCAGGAACTGGCAGGGACTAGCTCAGAACTCAAGAACTCTGGAACCCAGGAAACCTGGAAATCTGGAAATATCACCAGCGTCTGTGAATTGCACTGAGCCAGCATATAACAGAGAGTCTTAATTAATTATGTTGTGCAGCTGCCCTGCTGCACAACTGAGAGGTGCAATCAACAGACAGGTGAGGCTGAACACATGGGAACAAGCTGCAATCACACAGACTCACCACTGGCAGCAAACAAGAATCTTCTTAAACCAGAGCAACGGGAAATCCTGGCCTGCAAGACTACTTATACACATAAAATAGGAATGAACCACTACCTGTGGTTCATAACAGTACCCTCTCTTTAAGGGTGGGCACCGAACACCCCATGACACCCACGGGGAACAGAAACAGAAGTATAACATAAAATACATAACCAAAAATGCAAAACAGGAATGAGCCACAGCCGTGGCTCATAACATTACCCCCCCCCCTTGAGGAGGGGTCAAAGGACCCCAAAATTCAGACTTTCCAAAACAAGGGATACAAAAAAAACCTGACACACTGGTCTAACAGAAACAGGTGCAATCAACAGACAGGTGAGGCTGAACACATGGGAACAAGCTGCAATCACACAGACTCACCACTGGCAGCAAACAAGAATCTTCTTAAACCAGAGCAACGGGAAATCCTGGCCTGCAAGACTACTTATACACATAAAATAGGAATGAACCACTACCTGTGGTTCATAACAGTACCCTCTCTTTAAGGGTGGGCTCCGAACACCCCATGACACCCACGGGGAACAGAAACAGAAGTATAACATAAAATACATAACCAAAAATGCAAAACAGGAATGAGCCACAGCCGTGGCTCATAACATTACCCCCCCCCTTGAGGAGGGGTCAAAGGACCCCAAAATTCAGACTTTCCAGTGGCCCCTTGACGGTGGCCACTGGACACAAGACAAGGAAAGAAAAAAAATATTATTTTTTTTTAACAAGGCAAGAGTCAATAATCATTTCTTTTTCTCCTTCTTCTTATTTTTACAAAGTTCTTGAGGTCTGGCCAAGGTAATTCCCCAAACATTGTCTGAACTGATGGTACCTCCCAGCAAGGCTGGGTTCAAATCAGAGATTGGTTTCTTAACCTTGGGAGCTGAACTTTCAGGCAAAATACTACTATTAGAAGAAGAGAGAAAAGCACATCCTGCAGTCAAAACAACGGGCTGAGACTCTTGTGCCGAATTTACAGAATACGGTGAACTCTCAGCAGATAAGACGGGTGACCTAGAGGAACCTGAACCAATTTCTTTGGAACCATATCTCTTAATAACTGCATCACTGAATGCCGGGGGATCCTGAAGAATGGGATCTTCAGCTTTCATTAGGCTGGTTGCCCACTCAAAAGGCTCTCCTCTAAAGGAATATATCAGATAGAGCACAAGGTTCTCTGAAGTGATGCCCAGAAATGGTCTAAACAACAAAATGGTGTAATAGTGTTTGTAAAGCACCAGAAATTGGACTAAGTCCCCATCAAAGATTATAGATGTTGAGATATCAACAGAGTCAGGATCTGCTTCCTTCCCATCTGACTGACTAGAGTGCTTTGCTAGGACCTGGTCACTATTGACCTTACTCGAGGCTAAGACTTTCTGAACCCCACCTGGGGCCTTGACCCTCGGAACCCCACCTGGGGCAGTGGCCCTCGGAACCCCACCTGGGACAGTGACTTTCTGAACCCCACCCGGGGCAGTGACTTTCTGAACCCCACCCGGGGCAGTGACTTTCTGAACCCCACCCGGGGCAGTGGCCTCCGGGAACCCCGCTGGGGCAGTGGCCTCCGGGAACCCCGCTGGGGCAGTGGCCTCCGGGAACCCCGCTGGGGCCAGCACCTCGGATTCTTTTACTGGGACCGGGCCGTCGGCCTCCCTCACTGGGACCGGGCCGTCGGCCTCCCTCTCTGGGACCGAGCCGTCGGCCTCCCTCTCTGGGACCGAGCCGTCGGCCTCCCTCTCTGGGACCGAGCCGTCGGCCTCCCTCTCTGGGGCCGAGCCGTCGGCCTCCCTCTCTGGGACCGAGCCGTCAGCCTCCCTCTCTGGGACCGAGCCGTCGGCCTCCCTCTCTGAGTCGATAATTATCGAAACTTCTCCCGGGACTAAGACTTCCGGGACCTTTGCTGAAGCTATAACCTTCAGAACCTCCACTAACGCTATGCCTCTTGAGTCCTTTCCTGGGGAAGCGACCTCTAGACCCTTCTTTGGGGCTGCGTCTCTCGAGACCCCACTTGGGGATATTACTTCAAAGATCCCTTCTGGGGTTTTGCTTCTCGAGTTCCCTTCTAGAACTATGGTTTTAGACACCTTCTCTGGAGTTGCGTTTTTCAAGTCTCTACCTGGGAAAACAGCTTCTGAGACCCCTTCTGGTATTGACACCTGAGCAATAATATTCGATGTCCCTCTATAACCTAGAGCATCGGGTACCGCTCCAGGACTCTGGGCATTGGGTACCGCTCCAGGACTCTGGGCATCGGGCACTGCTCCAGGACCCTGGGCATCGGGCACCACTCCAGGACCCTGGGCATCGGGCACCACTCCAGGACCCTGGGCATCGGGCACCACTCCAGGGGTTTGCAACTCTGCTTCCACAGGAAAATCAAGAGAGGAGTGAAACATTCTCCTTTGGTTCCTGAATCTATAATGGGGCTCCCTAGCCCAAGGACCCCAATTATAGGACTGAGTGCTTTTTAGTGTGGGTTGTGTGACAAGTACCTCTGCCACAGTAGAGACAGGAGTAGGTCTTGTATCCTGACTCAACTTGGCCAGAGGGCAGGACTTGTCGCCACACTTTGGCTTGCGCAACTCACAGGTCTGCAGATAATGGCCTAAACCCCCACAATATAGGCATAAATCTAAGTTTCTGCGACGCAGACGCTCCTCTTCTGAGAGCCTGGGCCGCAGAAAACTTTCAAACTTTTTCTCTCTAATTAAACCTGAGGATTCACTTGTCACCATACTGTGAACAAGAGTCTCTTTAGAGAATGAACTCTCAAGAACTTCTGGCAAAATAAGCAAAATTTTGGTCAGAAGGTTTTGCAGTTGCTTTAAGGATTGCTGCAAAACTTCTAGCCGCTCAGGTTTCAAAGCACTGAAAGCAGAGTTCAGGGCTGAGAGAGACGCCTGCAGGGCTTGCATAGTTGGCATAGGAGGATTTTAAACTAGACAAGACAAGACAAGACTAGACTAGACTAGACTAGACTAGACAAGACTGGACTGGATTTTTAAACTAGACAAGACAAGACTGGATTTTTAAACACCGGACTGGATTCTACACACTGAATTCTAGACAGGACTGGATTCTAAACACCGGACTGGATTCTGCACACTGAGTTCTAGACAGGACTGGATTCTTGACAGGACTGGATTCTGCACACTGAATTCTAGACAGGACTGGATTCTAGACAAGACACTGGACTGGGCCAAAAAAGAAAAAGCTTTATTTCTTTTTTGTTGTATGGCTGGTGATAATGTTAGGTTCCTGGTGCTCAGAACAAGGGAGATGTTGCGTAGTGAGTCCTGAGCACCAGAACGTGACGCTGAAATGAGGTGTGGTGTGGAAATAGCCCCTAGCACCCTACCTCCGTTGTTTCAACCGTGTGGTCCGTTCACGCCTGAGTGACTATGGTTTCTTGGGCCCACGGCAGCCGCGTTTGAAGGGCGGATTAGGTCTGCCCAACTCCGATGCCCCCAGGTCTTAGATTGAGACAAGGCGTGAACCGAGACAGGATAATAACAAGGGGACCTCTAGCTAAAACAAACAGAAGGCTAGGGGCTGCTAACAACCCTAAACCTAAATATATGTGCGGCACGACCCGCCAAAGGAAAAGAACAACAAAGGAAATGCTGTCCACTCGCCGACACAATACCGTTGTGTACCGGCGGTGACAGCACAAGCAGAACCCTCTGCAAAACACCAGAAACAAATTATAACCAAAGAATACTGCGGCCTGAGCCGACGGACGCGGCAAAGCCGCTACTCACGGAACCGGTACAAATACTGGCAAACGGACAGGAACCCCCAATGTAGCCGACACAGACTCTCAGAACCGGAGGACAGGCAGAATCCCAAACGACAGACCGGTGGACACCAAGAAGCCAGATATTCGACCAGGCACAGACAAAGCCACAGGACTCCTGGACAGGAACGCTTCACGGCAGGACACAGGATCAGACACTGGAATCGACACTGGAATCAACACAGAAACTGACACTCAAAGCAGCTAGACAGACACTGCTAGACAGGAGCTCAGGAACTGGCAGGGACTAGCTCAGAACTCAAGAACTCTGGAACCCAGGAAACCTGGAAATCTGGAAATATCACCAGCGTCTGTGAATTGCACTGAGCCAGCATATAACAGAGAGTCTTAATTAATTATGTCGTGCAGCTGCCCTGCTGCACAACTGATAGGTGCAATCAACAGACAGGTGAGGCTGAACACATGGGAACAAGCTGCAATCACACAGACTCACCACTGGCAGCAAACAAGAATCTTCTTAAACCAGAGCAACGGGAAATCCTGGCCTGCAAGACTACTTATAAACATAAAATAGGAATGAACCACTACCTGTGGTTCATAACAGTAAGTCGACCTATCTTCCTTCTGCTGCTCCGGCCTCTCGCAGGTCCTGTAGGGGTCCCTCCTTTCGATCCTTTCGTGCCCCTTCCAGGTTTTGAGGCCAGGCCAGGGGAGGAGCTTCCGTCTCCCGTGCCATAGAAATAGAGGCAGAGGTTCCACAGCCTCAACCCAGTCAGAGGTTAAGTCCTACACCGCTACCACCGCTTGACGGGCTTCCCTCCCACCTGGGAGACCACAGGGTGGGAGCTCATCTATGGGATTTCAGGGAGGCCTGGGTACAATCCTGTCCAGATGCTTGGGTCAGGGATCTCATAATTTGCGGTTACAAGCTCGATTTTCAAACCCAACTGCCTCAGCGTTTCTTCACCGCGGGTTTTTCAGTTTCCGACTACAGAAGAGTTGCCTTACAGGCAGCAGTCCAGAAGCTTATATCCGCAAAGGTACTGATCCCTGTTCCCTCTCATCATCGGAAACAGCGCTATTACTCAAGCCTGTTTCTCGTACCAAAGCCGGACGGCTCGGTCAGGCCAATCCTGAACTTGAAGGATCTCAATCTGTTTTTGAGGGTATTCAAGTTCAAAATGGAGTCTCTTCAGTCTGTTATTGTGGGGTTGGAGCAAAACGAGTTTCTGACATCCTTAGACATCAAGGATGCATACTTACATGTTCCCATTTGGCCTCCTCATCAGGCTTTTCTCAGGTTTGTGATACAGGACGCTCATTTCCAGTTCCAGGCCATTCCGTTCGGTCTCTCCTCTGCTCCCAGAGTGTTCACAAAGGTCATGGCGGTCATGATGGCCCTACTTCGAAAGCAGGGTGTGACGATTGTCCCCTATCTGGACGATCTGCTAATAAAGGCGCACTCTGCAGACCTGTTACTTCAGAATATACGGATAACACAGGACCTTCTGATTCGGCACGGGTGGATCCTGAACTTCCCGAAGTCTCACTTATGCCCCTCACAACGGTTGCTGTTTTTGGGGATGATTCTCGACATGGTCCGTCAGAAGGTTTTCCTTCCTCAGGACAAGATCCTCTCTCTGCAGTCGCTGGTGAGGTCGGTACTTCGACACCATCGGGTATCGGTGTATCTGTGCATTCGCCTTCTGGGGAAGATGGTAGCGGCGTTCGAAGCTCTTCCATATGGTCGCTTCCACTCTCGACCGTTCCAGCTGTGTCTTCTGCATCAGTGGTCAGGATCTCATCTATTCCTTCATCAGCGGGTGACGCTGTCTCCAAAAGCACGGTCGTCGCTTCTCTGGTGGCTCCAGTCGACGCATCTGTTGGAAGGAAGGCGGTTCAGCATTTGGGATTGGACTCTCCTCACCACGGATGCAAGTCTGCGAGGCTGGGGGGCAGTGACCCTCGAACATCGGTTTCAGGGGGCGCTGGTCGATTCACGAGTTCGCTCTCCCCATAAACATTCTCGAACTGCGGGCAGTATACAACGCCCTTCTTCAGGCACATCACCTGCTGCGCGGTCGAGCAGTCAGAGTTCAGTCCGACAACGCCACGACGGTAGCGTGCATCAACCGTCAGGGTGGCACTCGCAGCCGTGCGGTGATGAGGGAGGTCACTAACATCCTCCTCTGGGCGGAGGAGTATGCTCTGTCCTTGTCGGCAATATTCATTCCAGGAGTAGACAATTGGGAAGCCGATTATCTCAGCCGACAGGACATGCACCCGGGAGAGTGGTCACTCCATCCCCAGGTGTTTTGTCAGCAGGTCCGCCGGTGGGGAAAACCACAGATCGACCTAATGGCGTCCCACCTGAACCATCAACTGCCGCTGTATTACTCTCGGACGAGGGACCCAGCGGCGGGCGTGGATGCCCTCACGACTCCTTGGAATTTCCAGTTCATTTACCTCTTTCCTCCTTTCCCGTTGTTGCCTCGGGTTCTGCAACGCATCAGGAGAGAAGACGCGCTGGTCCTCCTGGTGGCTCCAGATTGGCCGCGCAGGGCTTGGTACTCCGCCCTACACCTGTTGTCAGTAACGGAGCCTTGGCCCTTGCCACTACGGGACGATCTGCTACAACAGGGTCCTTTTCTTTATCCAGACTTACGCAGGCTATGTTTGACGGCGTGGCTGTTGAGAAGGCCATCTTGAAGAGGAAGGGGATTCCTCGTACGGTTATACCCACTATGCTCCAGGCTCGAAAGTCAGTCACATCGTCTCACTACTACCGCATTTGGAAGGCTTATGTAGCCTGGTGTGAACGTCGAGAATTTCTGCTGCGGGCAGTGGTGCAAGTGTGTGGGTACGGGTGGGTACGGCGTACCCGTAAGAATGTAGCCGTGGGTACGCCGTACCCACACCGACGGGCCGCCGCTCCTCTTCCCTCCCTCCCTCTGCTGCTCCCCGCCGTCCCCGCCGCACGCCGCTGATGTGAGGGAAGGAGAGCGCAGCCTGCGCCTCTCCTTCCCCTCAGTTTCCGGCGGGTGTCTCAGTTTAATTCAGCGCCGATCTGTGAGCCAATCAGAGCTCGCGGGTGCGAGCTCTGATTGGCTCACGGATCGGCGCTGAATTAAACTGAGACACCCGCCGGAGACTGAGGGGAAGGAGAGGCGCAGGCTGCGCTCTCCTTCCCTCACACAGACAGGACGGCAGCGGTGAGCAGGGGAGGGGGGGCATGTATACCCGACACTGGGGGATATCTGGCACTGGGGGCATATCTGGCACTGGGGGGGGGGGCATGTATACCTGGCACTGGGGGATATCTGGCACAGGGGGATATCTGGCACTGGGGGCATATCTGGCACTGGGGGCATATCTGGCACAGGGGGGGGGCATGTATACCTGGCACTGGGGGCATATCTGGCACTGGGGGCATATCTGGCACTGGGGGATATCTGGCACTGGGGGGGGGGCATGTATACCTGGCACTGGGGGATATCTGGCACTGGGTGGGGGGGCATGTATACCTGGCACTGGGGGATATCTGGCACTGGGGGGGGGGCATGTATACCTGGCACTGGGGGCATATCTGGCACTGGGGGATATCTGGCACTGGGGGGGGGGCATGTATACCTGGCACTGGGGGCATATCTGGCACTGGGGGCATATCTGGCACTGGGGGCATATCTGGCACTGGGGGGGGGCATGTATACCTGGCACTGGGGGATATCTGGCACTGGGGGCATATCTGGCACTGGGGGCATATCTGGCACTGGGGCATATCTGGCACTGGGGGCATATCTGGCACTGGGGGCATATCTGGCACTGGGGGGGGGGCATGTATACCTGGCACTGGGGGATATCTGGCACTGGGGGATATCTGGCACTGGGGGGGGGGGGCATGTATACCTGGCACTGGGGGATATCTGGCACTGGGGTCATATCTGGCACTGGGGGCATATCTGGCACTGGGGGATATCTGGCACTTGGGGCATATCTGGCACTGGGGGGGCATGTATACCTGGCACTGGGGGATATCTGGCACTGGGGGCATATCTGGCACTGGGGGATATCTGGCACTGGGGGGGCATGTATACCTGGCACTGGGGGATATCTGGCACTGGGGGGGGGCATGTATACCTGGCACTGGGGGCATATCTGGCACTGGGGGATATCTGGCACTGGGGGGGGGGGCATGTATACCTGGCACTGGGGGATATCTGGCACTGGGGGGGGGGGCATGTATACCTAGCACTGGGGGCATATCTGGCACTGGGGGATATCTGGCACTGGGGGGGGGGGCATGTATACCTGGCACTGGGGGATATCTGGCACTGGGGGCATATCTGGCACTGGGGGATATCTGGCACTGGAAGGACATGTGTATCTGGCACTGGGGGTATATCTGGCACTGTGGGGCAATGTGTATCTGACACTGTGAGGCAATGTATATCTGGCACTCTGGGGGCATTTGTGTATCTGGCACTGTGAGGCAATGTGTATCTGGCACTGTGGGGCAATGTGTATCTGGCACTATTGGGGTCATACGTGTATCTGCCCCTCCCCCCATATGTGTATCACGCCCCCATTTTCATTGGCCACGCCCCATGTGGCATTTGGCCACACCCACACAGTACCCGTAAGACATTTTTTCTACTTGCACCACTGGCTGCGGGGTACACTGGGCTCCACAAGTCTGGACAATGGGGTGTAGAGTAGGATCTTGATCCGAGGCACCAACAGGCTCAAAGCTTTGACTGTTCCCAGAATGCACAGCGCCGCCTCCTCTATAACCCCGCCTCCCAGCACAGGAGCTCAGTTTTGTAGTTGGTGCTGCAGTAAGCAGGCACATAACAGAGGGGCTGCTCCAGGCAGCCCTAAGAAGAGCTTTTTATGAGGTAAAAAGTGAAGACTTCAAGGGCAGCAGCGGTGGTAAATGTCTTGTGACATTCTCTGCTGCAGCTCCAGCTCTCCCCAGCGGCGCTGTACACTCCCGAGCCCTGGTTGCCGGGTACCTACAGCGGAGGCTCCGGTTTTCTTCACGTTAGACACACACGGCTGGGGCTCTCCAGGATCGCGTGGCCGCGCTTCGGGAGGTGGTAAGTGGGTCCCGCTCGCGGGACCCGGTCTTTATCGCGATCCAGCGCGGTCAGTGGGAGGCGGGCTGCGCGCGCTGGCGGTGGACACTGTGGACACAGGCGATCCCACTAGATCACCAGGGCATGGGACAGGTCAGGGTTTCTCTTAAAACTGATTTTAATATCGCCCACAGTACCCGGTGGTTTTGCCAGCAAGGGGGATAAGGCTTAGACCTGAAGCCCCTCCCCCAGCCCCAGGGCGCCATTTCTAGCAAGTGTTCCCGCCCTGGAGCTGCATAATTGTCTTTTCCTCACTCCGAGTCAGAGTCTGCGGCGCCATTGCTCCTCAGCTCACTGTTCCTGGGACTGCTTGGGCAAATCCTCCTATGTAAAGCCGCCTGGTTGTCAGCGCTGTGACTTTACATGACACTTAAGTATTCTACCTGCCTATTAGTCAGTGTTAGTAAGAACGAGTGCATTTAGTCAGGGTTTATAGTACAATTACCCTGTGATATACATCCAGTTCTTACTGTGTACTGTTATATCTATTGTTATATAGCTGTGTAAGCTAGTCCAGTGCAGTATTATTGTCAGTAATAACCTCTGCATTGTACAGACTGTGACTATATGTGTGTGCATTGATAGCTGAGTGGTGTCCATCTCGTGTCTTTCACTCAACCTGCTATCCCTATATTCTATAACCTGAGGGGGCTTGGTGCGTCAGGTGTTATCTAATATAGGATTTTCACAAAGATATACTCTATTACGTATTTTTCTCTGTGATTTAGTCACCATATCTCTCCTTTATCTCTGCTGGTGCTGACTACACTGCACAGGGGTTTGGGTAAGAGGTATAGTGCTGCTGATAATTGTACTGTGTTACCTGATACTGCAAGTTATATCATGCCTGCTTCTGAGGGTAACCTGGGGCGGAACACACTGCCGGTGTTGCTGAAGCCACAGGCACATATGGGGAGAATATAGCAGCTATGGGCTCTGGTTCTGGGGGCTTCTTGCCCCCCAAATGGGACTGTGGCAACGGAGGCACATACTGACCCTCCGTGTGCCGCTTTTTCCACGCTTCTGCATACGCTAGTTCATAAACTAACACCCCCTATGGGACCCCCAATGCTGGTAGAACCGTATGTGGTCCCTGCAGCTAACCCGCCATGGGCGGATGATTTATCTGCTCAATTAAAGAAGTTGAACCAGTCCCTGACTACTAAAAAGTCTGAAAAACGCTCGCCTAGGTCCAAGAGGTCCTCTGAGCAAGCGCTGATCTCCTCACAATCCACTGCTGTCACTGACACCTCGTCGGATGAAGACGGCACTTACACTGACCCCACAGGTTCTGACTCAGTTACGGCTGATGGGGAGGGTAGTTCACATGTGGATGTTCCTGACCTTTTGGAGGCTATTAAGTTAATTCTACAGATTACGGATGATCCCGAGCCATCCGTTCCTCCTAAGAAACCAGATAGGTTCAAGCGTCAGAAGGTGGTTAAACAAGTTTTACCTCACTCTGACCACCTAGTGGATATACGTCAGGAACCCTGGGGAAACCCGGTAAGAAGTTTGTGCCTCAAAAGAAGATGCTGGCTCGCTATCCCCTCGCGCCGGAGCAGTCTTTTTTTTTTTTTTACAATTTTTTTATTGAAGCACAGAGCAATCAGTAACAGACATGACAAATAGTAGATACAACATATGGAACATTCTGAAGTGAGCACTTTGATACAATATGACTATGTTGTTACATTCCATTCAAAAAGAACCTTAGCTGACACAAAGAAAACAGTTCTAGACACAATAATAAAAACCACTTGGTAAATCTGCATATTACAGCAGAGAATATCTGCGCTGAATGCCTCAGCTTCACCACTGCTTTTTCTAATTTTCTCAAACCAAAAGAAATAGGAAGCAACTGCTGGTCAGCAGTTTATTTCCCGGAAAACCTTACACTAAACATTATGGTATATTTCAATGAACAGAAATTAATTCAAGACAATATTAGTCACTTAGCTCAACTAGCAATTTTGATAACGCAATCAGGAGGTAAGCATTTCGGCAGCATTCTGTTGCAATATACCAAATAGCTTGAGAGCATATACCGTATAAATAATATAAAAAGGTGAATAATAAACTACTAAACAAAGTATTTACGTAGCATTTATGCCGCGAAATGAACAGTACTCAGACACAATGGTAATGTATGAGAAACAAAGTCAGGTTCACATAAGTTGAACAATGATTACTGAGGTGACCATTATAAAGCAGTCACCAAAAGCATCATGAAAAAATAAATAAAATCAGTGTTTAAAACAAAGAAATAATACAAATTATAAGAAATGTTTCAGCAACAGGAGAGCGTACAAAAAATAAATTGAATTAACAAGAAAAATACAAAAAAAAAGGGGGAAGAGACGTATATGCATGACACATCAGGTAAGTATTGATACCCATAAGGCTTCGTAAACAAGATAGTAAGTAAGAACAGACTACAGGGAGTTATTTGAGCGCAGATAGCTGAAAAGATTTTAGAATCAAGCTGTGTGAATTCGTACTAAGAAGCAACTTCCTGCCCAAATATAGAAGTATAAATACACATGTGCCTACAAAAAATCTAATAGGCAACATAAAGGCGGGACTAAGTGCAAACAGTTGGAAAGTATAGGGTCATTAAAATAAATAAATAAATAAAAATAGGGAGACAAATAATCAAGCAACCTGTGAATTACAAGTAGAATATTAATTATCAATTGCTATGTCAGATTAGTACATATTGGTGAAAGATCCAATATAAGGAATACCATAAGACAGGGACAGTTAACAGTCATTCAAGTAACAGCACCACGGCGGCCTTGATACAGAGATGGTATAAACTCAGTGGGGGGTAATCCTAATTGCCAAAAGAGCATTTGTGGCATATGAGTACGTTTTATTCCATTAAGTAAGCACAGCTGCTCATCTGGAATATTAAACGTAAAAGTGTCAGTATAACTGAGGGCAAGTCCGCTGTCCAGGCTCACAAAGGAAATCCTGGGTGGCAAAGAGGAGAGTAGCAGGGTGCCCCTCTAAAGTAAGAGAAGCAACATGTTGAGAAGCTGCCAAGTCAAAATTGATGCCAGCATCCTCAGGAAGAGGCATGGGCATCAAATCAACAGATTTAGCGTTAGGACTAACTGGAACTGGCTCATTACTTTCAGAGTCACTCTGGATATTGGTTAGAGTACCAGGGAAAGGGGCGTTGGGAATGCAAAGGGATCGGGTCAGTGTCAAATAGAGCCAATAAGCTATTACATTTTTCATCTAGATAGGGTGTTAGAATTTCCAATAATTCCATTGCCAAATGAGTAGCATAACCTGTAACATTGAGACCCGAAGGCAGAACCTCTCCAGCTGGCAAAACAGGAAGGATAGGGGGTGAAGAGGAGCACTCCTCCAATTGAGAAGTTCCATAAGAAGACATGATACCAGTAACAGTGTATCTTGCTTAAAGAAGAAAAACCTGGGAAATATTAATTGTAAAGCAAGGTTATAAAACTCAGGGGTTGCCTAACACTATTACATGAACACAGATATAAAGTTGAAATAATCCTGGAAAAAGAAATTACAGGTATCGAGTGTATGAAATAATTACACTGTAAAAGGAGGCGTTATACTCAAGTGTACCACTAGGTGGCAGTATTACAACATACAAACTCAAGTATGGCTAATTAAACGATGTAAAATTCACATAGCCCAGTAAATTATAGTGCAAAATTATACCTGTTGAAGTCAGCTTGGTACTTAAATGTGGGTGTTACACAGCAGAAGCAACAACGATGTGCCCCATATATATGTGGGGAAAAAAACTAATATAATATCCATTAACTAGTACAAAAAACGTCAAAAGAAAAACACTCCAGCAGGCTATTGTATCAGTTAATATGGACACTATTCCTGCCTCAAAGATGTTCGGAAGCACAAACTGGAGTTTATGTGAAATGAGAACCAGCAGAGTCAGTGTCCAAGGACTTTGAAGTGACTAGATGGGAGTAAACTTCAGTGATTCCGAACAGGAGACTTCTGTGACGACTGTACAGTTCCAGTCAGGAGTAGCAGTCACTAGTCTGGATGCACTAGCACAGTAATCCCAAGTAACAGAGGATCTCAGCTGCCCTGGAGCTGCAGGCAATCGGGAACAGCCTTCTGAATACAAGACGCACGGCCACACTGCATGGATGGTGTTCCAGATGGTTCCGGTATGAAATGTCGACCAATAGTGGTCGACGTGAGTTTTTTAACTTTTTTTTCTTTTGGGGAACTTTTCCATACTTTACAATCCACATGGACTACGATTGGAACGGTAAAGTGTGCCGAGCGAAGCGGTAGCGGAGCGAAGGCACCATGCCCGAAGCATGGCGAGCGAAGCGTGCCATGCGAGGGGACGCGGTGCACTAATTGGGGTTCCCGGTCACTTTACGCAAAAAACGACACCCAAAAAAGTTTAAAAAAACTCACGTCGACCTTTTCATGTCGACCTTTCATGTGTCGACCATTTTCATGTGTCGACCATGTGTCCATGTCGACCATGTCAATGTTGACCAATAGTGGTCGACCTAATGACTGTCGACCATAACATGGTCTACCATCTGAACGGATACCGTTCCAGATCACTGCCAATCCGCAGAGCAATGCAATCTGGAGCTTCACAGGAACAATAAGCATCAGAAGCAGATGCTCAATAATGGGTCTCCCACGTTGAGAGCAGCGTTTCCTGACACAGCAGCCGCGGTATGTATACCAGGTGTAGAGGGAGAGTGATCATTCACTGAGAGCACCTCAGTTTATCAGCTGCAGGAGAGCCGGAGTTCAGCAAGGAGGCGAGCCGGACACCAGCAGCGGAGGAAGGCTGTTTGATAAGTAAGGTCTAGCTCCAGGAGACACACGGGGTGCAGCACACAATCAGCACACCAGCCCACAGCTAGAAGTAGAGCAGTCACAGCGGGTGAGGTCATCCGTCAATCCCAGCATTCGCGCCCAAAGACGGTCGAGGGCGGTCATACACGCCGTACACTTTGTAGGCTTGACTCCTGGGTAGAAAAGGTGACTCCAGACCTAAGGGTAGGATCAAAGACTTTGCTAGCGTCTAGTGTAGCTGTAACGCACAGCTAGAAGGAAAACTTAAAGTATAGAACCAGATTTTAAAACAATTAAATCGAGCAAGGTCTGGAGCTCATGTAAAAAGCGGCCACGCTTGGTGCCCCGCCCACCGGAAGTCGTGCCAGAGCTGTCTAAGAATTGGGAAACGCCTCCTCCAGTAGACTCGCATGTGGCTAGGATGGTGGTTTCCTCAGCTCTGCCTGTCACTACCGTCACGTCTCTAAAAGAGCCTACGGATAAACGTGTGGAGGGTTGTCTGAAATCGAGTTACACCCTTACGGGTGCTGCACAAAGGCCCACTATTGCAGCTACATGGGCTGCAGAGGCTATTGAAGCATGGGCCTTGGAGTTAGAGGCTGAAATCTCCTCTGACCATGCTAGACAATGCTTGTCATATATTGTTACAGCTTCTCGCTATATTAAAGAGGCGGCTTCTGATGCCGGTATTCTAGCAGCCAAGGCCTCTACTACGTCAGTCCTGGCTCGCCGGATATTGTGGCTGAGATCCTGTTCTGTGGATCTGGACTCTAGAAAAACCCTGGAGGTACTCCCTTTCAAGGGAGATATTCTGTTTGGGGAGGACTTAAATAAGATATTGGCTGACTTGGCTACTGCCAAAACTGCCTGTCTGCCTAATACAGCTCCTTCTGTGTCGAAGGCCAAAGGTATGTCCTTTCGCCCCTTTCGTCCTTCAGATAAAGCAAAAGGTCAGGCGTACCATAAGCAGGCCCGCACTTCCAAACCTGGTAAGCCGAAGCCCAAAAGAGCCTGGGCTGCCCGTCAGCCAGCTTCTAAGACCGATAAGCCTGCCGCATGACGGGGCGGGCCTCCCCCTGGGGGATCCCAGGGTGAGGGGCCGGCTTCTAGGGTATACCCAGGAATGGTTGAAGACCACTTCAGATGCCTGGGTACGGGAAGTCGTCACTCGAGGTTACGCCATAGCCTTCAAAAACCGACCCCCTCATCGATTTTGCCAGACAGACGTCCCATTGGACCAGACAAAGGCAAACACTCTGCATTCCGTGGTACAGACCCTCCTGGATACAGGAGTCATAGTACAGGTGCCTCTTGCTTAGAGGGGCCAGGGGTACTATTCTCCACTGTTTCTAGTCCCGAAACCGTATGGGTCCTCCCGGCCCATTCTCAATCTGAAGGCACTGAACAAGTTTGTGAAGGTTTCCAAGTTCCGTATGGAAACCCTTCGCTCGATAGTTTTGGCCTTGGAACCTGGGGACTACATGGTCTCCCTGGACATACAGGATGCTTACCTGCATATTCCTATAGCAGTGTCACATCAACAATACCTGAGGTTCGCTATTGGCAACCTCCATTACCAGTTTCGGGCGTTACCTTTTGGTTTAACTACGGCTCCACGAGTCTTCACCAAAGTTATGGCGGTGATGACGGTGGTACTCCGCCGTCAAGGGGTCAGGATACTGCCGTATCTGGACGACTTGTTAATCCTGGCAAATTCCCCAGATCTTCTCCTGCGTCATCTGGATATGACGGTCCAGTTTCTACAAGCCCACGGGTGGCTCATCAACTGGAAGACATCCTCCCTGGTCCCTGGTCAGAGCATGGTGCACCTGGGAGCGCTGTTGGACATTCAAAACCAGAGGTTGTTCTTGTCTCAGGAGAAAGTCCTGAAACTTCAGGACAGGATTCGTTGCTTTCTTTCTCGTCCGCAAGTGTCGATACATTCGGCAATGCAGGTGCTGGGCCTCATGGTATCAGCATTCGACATGGTGGAGTATGCTCAATTCCATTCTCGCCCCCTCCAGAAGCTGATTCTAGCCAAGTGGGACGGCCTGCCTCACCGGATCAGGTCTCACATGATCTCATTGACTCCGGAGGTCTGTCTGTCGCTGCTCTGGTGGCTCCAGGACCGACAATTGTGCAGAGGCCGTCCCTTCTGGATATCCAACTGGGTCCTGTTGACGACAGATGCCAGTCTAAGAGGTTGGGGCGCGGTGCTGGAGCAGCACTCCTTGCAGGGTTGGTGGGCCAAGGAGGAATCTCTCCTCTCGATCAACATTCTGGAATTGCGGGCGGTCTTCAATGCGTTGAACCTAGCCCAGCATTTGATTCAGAACCGTCCTGTTCAAGTACAGTCGGACATCGCCACCACAGTGGCTTACATAAATCATCAAGGCGGCACTCGAAGCCGTTTGGCAATGAAGGAAGCCTCACGGATTCTACGTTGGGCAGAACGCCATCTACCGGCAATATTCATTCTGGGAGTCCTGAATTGGGAAGCGGACTTTCTCAGTCGTCAGGACGTGCATGCCGGCGAGTGGGGCCTCCATCCAGAAGTGTTTCAACTCCTCGTGGAAAGGTGGGGTCTTCCAGATGTGGATCTGATGGCGTCTCGACACAATCACAAGGTTCCGGTCTTCGGAGCAAGGACAAGGGATCCTCAAGCAGCATTCGTGGATGCGCTGGCAGTGCCGTGGAGGTTTTGGCTGCCGTACGTGTTCCCTCCGGTGTCACTCCTGCCCAGGGTAATTCGAAAGTTCAAGCAAGAAAAAGGAAATCTGCTTCTCATAGCTCCGGCGTGGCCCAGACGGCACTGGTTCTCAGACCTGCAAGGCCCATTGTCAGAGCGTCCACTTCTACTTCCACAACGCCCAGACCTCCTCGTTCAGGGCCCCTGTGTCTACCAGTACCTAGCCCGGCTGTCTTTGACGGCGTGGCTCTTGAAGCTCCGTCTTAAGAGCTAAGGGTTTTTCTGAAGAGGTCATTAAAACTATGTTGCAGGCCCGGAAACCGGCCTCTGCTCGGATTTACCATCGGGTCTGGCATTCCTACTTTGGCCCTCATTCCGAGTTGTTCGCTCGGTAATTTTCTTCGCATCGCAGCGATTTTCCGCTAATTGCGCATGCGCAATGTTCGCACTGCGACTGCGCCAAGTAAATTTGCTAAGACGTTAGGTATTTAACTCACGGCATTACGAGCTTTTTTCTTCGTTCAGGTGATCGTAGTGTGATTGACAGGAAGTGGGTGTTTCTGGGCGGAAACTGGCCGTTTTATGGGTGTGTGTGAAAAAACGCTGCCGTTTCTGGGGGAAACGCGGGAGTGGCTGGAGAAACGGGGGAGTGTCTGGGCGAACGCTGGGTGTGTTTGTGACGTCAAACCAGGAACGAAACTGACTGAACTGATCGCAGTGGCAGAGTAAGTCTCGAGCTACTCAGAAACTGCTAAGAAGTGTCTATTCGCAATTTAGAGAATCTTTCGTTCGCAATTTTGCTAAGCTAAGATTCACTCCCAGTAGGCGGCGGCTTAGCGTGTGCAAAGCTGCTAAAAGCAGCTTGCGAGCGAACAACTCGGAATGAGGGCCTTTGTTTGGTGCGCATCTAACCATTATGACGCTTCCAAGCATAGATTTAGCCCTGCGTCTGGCTTCCCTCAAGGTTCATATTTCTGCCTTGTCGGTGTGGTTTCAGAGAAAAATTGCGACTTTACCTGATGTTCATACTTTCACTCAGGGTGTGTTGCGTATCCAACCTCCCTATGTCCCGCCTGTGGCTCCTTGGGACTTGTCGGTGGTTTTGGAGGCGTTACAAGAGTCTCCATTTGAACCTCTTGGTACAGCTGACCTTAAGTGGCTTTCCCTTAAGGTGGTGTTTCTGTTGGTTATTGACTCTGCTAGAAGAGTGTCGGATTTGGGTGCCTTGTCTTGTAGTTCCCCATATCTGATTTTTCACCGTGAGCGGACGGTTCTTAGGACTCGTCCCGGATATTTACCTAAGGTGGTTTCTTCGTTCCACCTTAGTCAGGAGATTGTGGTTCCAGCTTTTGTCTCTCCTGATTTGTCTCCCAAAGAGCGGTCTTTGGATGTGGTACGGGCTCTCCGTATCTATGTGAAGAGAACTGCTTCTATTAGAAAGTCTGATTCTCTCTTTGTTTTGTTTGGATTTCACAATCGGGGCTGGCCTGCTCACAAGCAGACCCTGGCCAGGTGGATCAGAATGGTGATTGCGCATGCTTATGTGAAGGCTGGTCTGTGAGCTCCTGCTCACATTACGGCCCATTCTACTCGGTCTGTTGGACCTTCTTGGGCGGCCCAACGTGGTGCGACCCTTAATCAATTGTGCAAGGCGGCTACGTGGTCCTCCGGGAACACGTTCATAAGGTTCTATGCCTTTGATACTGCCGCTTCCCAGGATGCTTCCTTTGGACGCCGGGTTCTTGTGCCCGCTACAGTGCATCCCCTCCCATAAGGAACTGCTTTAGGACATCCCCGATGTTATTCCTTGTGGAGCCCAGTGTACCCCGCAGCAGAAAACGAGTTTTATGGTAAGAATTTACCCTTGTTAAAACTCTTTCTGCGAGGTACACTGGGCTCCACAAGGCGCCAACCCTGACACACTTAGCTTCTTTGGGTTGGTATGGCATTAGCCGCTGACACTTCTCTTGTCGTGAGAGTGTGGTGTATGTGGCTACTAACCGTTGTCGTCTCTTTTCCTGCTACTGCATTGGGCTGGTTAACTAAACTGAGCTCCTGTGCTGGGAGGCGGGGTGATATAGGAGGCGGCGCTATGCATCTTGGGAAGAAGGTCAAAGCTTTGAGCCTGTTGGTGCCTCGGATCAAGATCCTACTCTACACCCCATTGTCCAGACTTGTGGAGCCTAGTGTACCTCGCAGAAAGAGTTTTAACAAGGGTAAGTTCTTACCATAAAACTCGTTTTTCTCCTTCAGTTTTTCGCTGGCCCGCCTTCTCAGTATTTTGCAGGAGGGTTTCTCGGCAGGGCTACGACTGGGTTCATTAAAGGTTCTGGTCTCTGTTCTTTCGGTTTTCTTCCAGAAGAAATTCGCCTTGCTGCCGGAGGTTCAGACTTTCTTTCAGGGGGTTCTACGGATACAGCCTCCCTTTCGCCCTCCGACAGCACCATAGGACCTCAATCTGGTCCTCTCTTTTCTACAGTCTTCGTTGTTTGAGCCTCTGGAGTCGGTGGAGATGAAATATCTCACCTGGAAGGTGGTCCTTCTTCTGGCTCTGGCTTTGGCCAGACGGGTGTCGGAACTTGGGGCTCTCTCTTGTTGACCTCTGTGGCTGGCTAGTCTCTCCGGCCACATAATTTCTGTGACAGGACGGTACCGTACAAAAGCACTCGCCGCTTTCGCGTCCCGTTGGCTGCGCACAGAATGGAAGGTCAAGCCGCACGAGGCCTGACCACATAGGGGATTCCCGCTTACCGTCAGTAACCGCCTGTTACTGACTCCACCCACTGCGCTGTGGGCGGGTTCTCGCTGCCACCACCAAACTCCTAACCTGCCGTGGCGTTTGGAACCACGGTTCTGCTCTGTATGTGCCGACGCACTGCTTTACCACAGCTGTGTGGTGCTGACGAATCCCCACTAGCCACTTGCTAGGCCTCTACCGGTAGCTGGCGGAAGGCGGAGCTTGGAGACGTTAGGTGCTTCCCTGGACAGCCGGAGGACGGGGCTAGGTTTGGCCTAACCCTGTTGGTCACAAGATGAAGCAGTCTTCTTGAGGCAATGATGTTTATTGCTCAATAACCTTTAAAAAGGCTCCTCCCTATTGCTAGGGGCAACAGCATACAATCAGATGTTTTCAGCAGAATAAGATGTTACAATACCACAACTCTGGAGGCACGCAGGTCTCCTTTTTATGTCAGTTTTCCACACAGTACCACAGGGGGGTAAGCCCTCCCTGTCTTCTCCAACCAATCAGGTTATTTTACAAAATACCAATAAATTACATTTTACAAGGATATAAGTGCAATAAAACAATATCCTCCTTCCTGTCACCCAGACAACGTTTGGTATCAGATTAACATTCACTATTGATAAATTTATCACATAGCTTCAAAATACAGATGTTTCTGGTCATTCACATCTCCAGGCAATCCCAGTGTTTGAGATTACAACAGGAATAGCTACAATACAAACAAACGGTCTTCCTTCCTGTATCTGCCATTCAGGGATCGTATATCCATTAAATCACCTACATGTGATGAAACAGATTCCAAGCCCATAGACCCAGTGATTAGCATCTCTCTCTAAGGAACTTACACATCAAAAGGTATTGTCCTTCACACCTCGCTGCTAGGACAGGACCATTAGCATGCCACTTCCTATTTCCAGAGGATAAGAGATGCTTATTCAGACATCTATAGTAACTGCATTTTTCCTTTAAATACATTTCATTTAAACACGTGTTTCCCTTTAAATATACACCGAGCCTGTCTTGAATATAAAATAAATACATTTAAACATGCCTTCCTGCAATTGTGCACAGAGCACTACATATGACATGTTAAAACACATCATTAAACAAACTTTTAAACAGTCCGCAACATGGCGCTGGGCACGAGGGTTAACCCCTTCAGTGCCGCAGACGCCATTACACGTGTGGCTGGCTAGTCTCTCCGGCCACATTCCTTCCCCCCCATTCAAGCGGGTCAACCAGGGACCCATGTCCCAACGATTTGGGTCCTGGTCCCGCAGTCCCTTGTGTTGAAGGGGACGCTACCTAGGGGGTGTAGGCTCCGGCCTAGACAGTTTATCCATAGTGCAGTGGGCCTCTCTTCGTGGGTGCACAATGTTCAAATAGTCCACCTGAAGTCCAAGTTCAAGGCTCCACCACAAAAGTCTGTCCAATTTCCCCAAGGTAGGTTGCCGCCACCTAACGGGTGGGTGGTAAGTCACCACGGTGGGGGGCTGGTTACAAACAAGTGCCACCCAAGGTGTCCCAATTGTGGCATACCCCACCTCCCACCATACCAGTTTTCTGCTCAAACAGGCCACAGGGTGCTCCTGCCCATATGGCTCTTTCTGGCTCGGTACTGCTCCCAGTCCGTGCAGTGGCGCAATAGTTCGTAACACACAGTCCTGGTCAAGAATGTGCGCCATTAGCACTGGAGCGGGTACCCGAGCCTCCTTCAATGACTGGAATGCCAACTCGCAAGCGGGTGCAAAGTCCACTGACTTGGGAATGCCCTTCCTAGCCATCTCTGTCAAGGGGTTCACTACAGGACTAAAGTCAATGACAACATGTCCGTAGGGCCTTACAGGTTCTAAGGTCAGTACCTGTCTGGGGGATGTGGGTGGGGGACAGCCTCTGGTTGCCTCCACCCCCTCTGGTTTGGGCCTACTCCTGTCTCCTCCCACATGGTGCCCCAGGCACTGCACCTCCGTCATACCTATCTGGCAACTGTCTGCCCTAACTGTCAGACCTGCCCTCCCATCCTCCTCTGTCGACCTATGACTCGGGAAACCTACCCTGTCACCTAGGCCTACTCCTTCCTCCTCGTCCGCTACCTGTGCCACAGTGATGGCGGCCAGACCACCAGCCTCTGGATCCTGTGTGGCATCACTACAGGGAGGCTGCGTGTCTTCCCCGATCTACTGTGCACAGGCAAGGGACCTGCTATGTCCACAGCAACTTGCTGCAAGGGTTCTCCTATGGGCAGAGGCCCAGAGACAACACAACCGCTGGAGTGCCCCGGCTGCCAACGCATGGCACCAGCCTTACAGTTGGTCTGGGCGTCATCCGACATTCCAGACCAGGGTAAGCTCTGTGTCAGGCACTTCAGGGTACTGTCTGTCTCCGGGTTACTGTCCAAAGGGGTTTCGCTGGCAACCGACACCGGTTGCGCAGGAACTTTCCCTGAGGGGACCAGTTGGACACATTCCCTATCTGGTCTATCCCCTCCCACTTTCCTGTCTACCCTGTACCTTAACCCTTCCCGCCAGGTCAAACTTCCCGCCCCAACCCTGTCAAGGCCGCTGCCAGAGTGGCGCCTCATGCCTTTCGGGGATGGGCCAGAGAGTTGAGCCTCCCTAAACTCCTGCCTGTGGCCCTCAATCTCTCCTAAATTGGGACACTCTACAGGGGGATCTAGGTGGGGACTACTAGGGTCAGTCTGGTAGGGGTCAGTCATGGAAAAGTCAGTGTGGTTTCTCATACTCACCGCCGGAGTTGGCAAACCACTTGGGTCAGGAGCATCATTGGGCACCCCCACAGGATCAAACGAGCTGGAACCGACATCCTCTGTGTTGCTAGTGGACGTGGGCATACCAGAGGCAAAAGGCATGCGGGGTCGATGTGCTGATCTAGCCGCTGTAATCTTTTCCTCTGGGCTGGTTGATGCTGTGGTTGGCTGTGCTGGCAGTTGTCTAGCAGCTGTAGTCTTTTCCTCTGGGCTGGGCTGTGCTGGAGTAGCTGATGTCAACGGTGGGTTTGGAACTTGACTCCGGGGAATGGCGCCAACAAACATAGTGACGATCCCACCACCCAGATCATTTCCTAGGACCACATCAGTTGGGAGACCATCCATGACGGCAACTTCTCGCAACTCTGGTCCAGCTCCCCAGTCCAGGTAGACTCTTGCCATGGGAACCGCTTTCTCGGTTCCTTCTGCCAGGGTGACTGTGGCAGTGCGACCCTGCAATACTGCAGCAGGATCTATAAGGTGGGGGCTCACCACAGTGATTGAGGCCCCAGAGTCTCTTAGGCCTTCCCCCTGCAGGGGTCCCACGTGGACCGGCTGCAGGTGCCTCCACATGTTGTGTAGGGGCTGTTTGGCCATGCAGGTGACTCTCTCCGCAGAGTGCACCTGTCTCTCGCCACACTCCATCGGACTGACTGGAGGGGGAACAGTCTCTGTAGGCTCATCTCCTCTCGTCAAACAAGCGATCCGGGCTCCAGCACTCGGATTTGGGGCACGAGTCTGGGGTGCTTGGGATGCTGGACAGTTCATCCTCAGATGTCCGATTTTCCCACAGCCGTAGCACTTCTTCTCCAGTCGTGGCACCGATGATCTCTGATCAGTTGCAGGGACGCTGCGGTGCGGTTGCTGGCCAAGAGCACCCGGGTTGGAAGATGCTTGTCTTTGGGGGTGATGAGCTGAAGAGGGGGGTCCCCTTGGTGGTACAGTCTTTTTGAGCTGGCTGCTGGCTGGGCGCTTCTGCCCCTGTGGCCGAATTGCCACATACTTGTCTGCTAATTGGGCAGCCATCTTTAAGCTGGGTGGCTCCCGATCTAGCACCCACTCCTTCACTTCTTGGGCGCAACTGCGGTAGAACTGCTCCCTGCAGATCAGGTCGATCAGTGCGTCCCATGTAGTGGCTTCCGAATCCTTCACCCACTTCACCACGTACTGCCGCAGCTGGGTGGCGAACTGCTCATGGGTGCTGCTAGGATTCTTGGGCAAGTCTCTGAACTTCTTCCTGTAAGACTCTGGAGTGATGAAGAATCGCTGGAGGAGGGCCTTCGCGACTTCGTCGTAGTTCCCACAGTCCTCCGTCGCCACTCCTCGATAGGCCTCTAAGGCCTCTCCATGCAGAGTGGGCACAAGGTGTCTCACCCACTCCGACTTGGGTAGATCGTGTAGTTTGCAAGTCCTTTCAAAAACTTGTAAATGTCCATCAATGTCCCCATCACTGTCTGCAAACTTGGCAAACTGAACTCGTCCTGATCTGTGTACAACAGCTGACAACGGCTCCCGGGGTACCACGGCCTGTGATGCCCGCTCCGAATGCCACATCCGAATGACAAGCATACGTTCTTGCTCCGTTGCCCTTTCCCCCAATTCCGCTAGCCGATCTGCTAGGGTATCCGGGCCGCCCCCCCTGGGACGTTGGGATCCTGGCCCTGCTAGGGATTGCTGGGAAACATTGCTGCTGTGAGAGAGGGCGGGGCTTGTGGTTCTCACCGGTTCCTTACGAAGGTCCACTGTTGGGCCGTCCTCTGCGATGCTGACGCCGTCAGTGCTTTCCACCTCCGCCCGATGAGACTCCTCCACGCTCCTGAGCGCCGCCTTCATGACGCTTCTGGACGCGTTGGAAGGGATATCCACACCCTTCCCCTGGCATACGATCTCCAGATCCTCCTTGGACATTCTGCTGAATTCCGCCATCTTGTGCGTTATCCTGCGCTGCAGTTACTCCTCTCCTGAGTAACTCGGCTTCTCCAATCGGGTGATGAAAAGCCGCCTGGGAATATCCCACCACTATGCCACCAATTTCTGTGACAGGACGGTACCGTACGGGAGCACACGCCGCTTTCGCGTCCCGTTGGCTGCGCACAGAATGGAAGGTCAAGCCGCACGAGGCCTGACCATATAGGGGATTCCCGCTTACCGTCCGTAACCGCCTGTTACTGACTCCACCCACTGCGCTGTGGGCGGGTTCTCGCTGCCACCACCAAACTCCTAACCTGCCGTGGCGTTTGGAACCACGGTTCTGCTCTGTATGTGCCGACGCACTGCTTTACCACAGCTGTGTGGTGCTGACGAATCCCCACTAGCCACTTGCTAGGCCTCTACCGGTAGCTGGCGGAAGGCGGAGCTTGGAGACGTTAGGTGCTTCCCTGGACAGCCGGAGGACGGGGCTAGGTTTGGCCTAACCCTGTTGGTCACAAGATGAAGCAGTCTTCTTGAGGCAATGATGTTTATTGCTCAATAACCTTTAAAAAGGCTCCTCCCTATTGCTAGGGGCAACAGCATACAATCAGATGTTTTCAGCAGAATAAGATGTTACAATACCACAACTCTGGAGGCACGCAGGTCTCCTTTTTATGTCAGTTTTCCACACAGTACCACAGGGGGGTAAGCCCTCCCTGTCTTCTCCAACCAATCAGGTTATTTTACAAAATACCAATAAATTACATTTTACAAGGATATAAGTGCAATAAAACAATATCCTCCTTCCTGTCACCCAGACAACGTTTGGTATCAGATTAACATTCACTATTGATAAATTTATCACATAGCTTCAAAATACAGATGTTTCTGGTCATTCACATCTCCAGGCAATCCCAGTGTTTGAGATTACAACAGGAATGGCTACAATACAAACAAACGGTCTTCCTTCCTGTATCTGCCATTCAGGGATCGTATATCCATTAAATCACCTACATGAAACAGATTCCAAGCCCATAGACCCAGTGATTAGCATCTCTCTCTAAGGAACTTACACATCAAAAGGTATTGTCCTTCACACCTCGCTGCTAGGACAGGACCATTAGCATGCCACTTCCTATTTCCAGAGGATAAGAGATGCTTATTCAGACATCTATAGTAACTGCATTTTTCCTTTAAATACATTTCATTTAAACACGTGTTTCCCTTTAAATATACACCGAGACAGTCTTGAATATAAAATAAATACATTTAAACATGCCTTCCTGCAATTGTGCACAGAGCACTACATATGACATGTTAAAACACATCATTAAACAAACTTTTAAACAGTCCGCAACATGGCGCTGGGCACGAGGGTTAACCCCTTCAGTGCCGCAGACGCCATTACACGTGTGGCTGGCTAGTCTCTCCGGCCACAACCTCCTTACCTGGTGTTTCATGCGGATAGGGCCGAGCTCCATACTTGCATGTCTTTTCTACCGAAGGTGGTGTCCGATTTTCACATCGATCAGCCACTTGTGCTTCCGGCCCTCTCGAGGGACTCTCCGGATTCGAGATCATTGGATGTTGTTAGGGCGCTCAAGATCTATGTGGATATGACTTCGGCTATTCGGAAGTCGGACTCCTTATTTGTTCTATACGATGCTGCCCGCCGTGGTTGGCTGTCTTCTAAGCAGACTTTGTCCCGATGTATTCTAATGACCATCAGACAAGCTTATTTGGCGGCTTCGCGCGAGCCTCCGTCTTCAATTTTGGCGCACTCTACGCGCTCTGTGGGACCCTTGTGGGCGGCTGCCCGCGGAGTCTCCATGACTACTTTATGTCGAGCAACTTGGTCGGGCCGACATACGTTTGTCAAGTTTTATAGGTTTGACACTTTTGCGGCCTCTGCATCACAGTTTGGCCGAGCGGTTTTACAGGACTCTCAGCGCTCTCCCTCCCGTCCTGGGAGCTCTGGGACGTCCCCATTGTAACTGCGCTCCAGTGTCCCCTAGTGGATGAAGGAGAAATCAGGATTTTGGTACTTACCGATAAATCCCTTTCTCCGATTCCACAGGGGCCACTGGACGCCCACCCAGCGCTGTTTCCTCCTTTTTTTACCTCAGGGTTTGCAAGTCACTATGTGACTGCTTGTTTTGTTCAGGATAACCTTTTTTCTAATAGGTTTTCAGGTTTGTTTTTGGGTTGTCCCGGTTTACAGGGCTTCGTTACCTCCTCTACGTTAAGGTTGGTCTTTTCCAGCTCTCCTCGGGCACAGTTTTACGTAGACTGGCTTGGAGCGGGGACATAGTAGGGGAGGAGTTAGCCACAGTGTTAGAGTTTTAAAGTGCCAGCTCCCAGTTACTGCCTACTATATCCCCATTGTAACTACGCTCCAGTGGCCCCTGTGGAATCGGAGAAAGAGATTTATTGGTAAGTACCAAAATCCAGATTTTTTGGACCTATATAACACACAGTGCCCCTATATGCCTAAATCACTCTCTATACTGTCCTTGTCTGTCTACATCAAACTCTCTATACTGTACTGGAAAAGGACTTAGGTGTCCTCATAGATAGCAAACTAAGCAGTAGTACCCAAAGTAGGACTGCAGCAAAGAAGGCTAATAAGATATTAGCATGCATAAAATGGGGAATTGATGCTAGGGACGAGAGTATTATACTCCCGTTATATAAATCACTTGTGAGGCCACACCTTGAATACTGTGTACAATTCTGGGCACCTTACTACAAAAAGGATATCCTGGAGCTAGAAAATGTTCAAAGACGGGCGACCAAACTAATTAAGGGTATGGAGACGCTGGAATACGAGGAAAGACTTGCAAGACTAAGCATGTTTGGAAAAGAGATTAAGAGGGGACATGATCAACATTTACAAATATATAAGGGGACAATATACAGATCTTGCGCAGGACCTGTTTTTGGTTAGATCAACACAGAGAACTCGTGGACACTCACTCAGGTTAGAGGAGAGGAGATTCCGCACAATACGGTGTAAAGGCTTTTTCACGGTAAGGACGATACGTGTTTGGAATTTCCTGCCTGAGGGAGTTGTAATGGCCGACTCAGTCAACACCTTTAAGAATGGGTTAGATAAATTCCTAATGGATAAGGATATCCAGGGTTACGGGGCATAGTCACGCACTATGGTTATTATAAAAAAGAGGGGTATAACGTAACGGCAGTCATCAACTTCAGTCAAAATTTTATACAAAATAATCGTGCATAGGAGACCACAAATAGGTTGAACTCTATGGACAAATTGTCTTTTTTCAACCTTAGATACTATGTTACTATGTTACTGTCCTGTTTTGTCTACATCACGCTCTCTATACTGTCCTTGTCTTTCTATATCACACTCTCTATACTGTCCTTGTCTTTCTATATCATACTCTCTATACTGTCCTTGTCTTTCTATATCATACTCTCTATACTGTCCTTGACTGTCTACATCACACTCCCTATACTGTCCTTGTCTGTCTATATCACACTATCTATACTGTCCGTGACTGTCTAAATCACACTCTCTATACATCTATATCCCATTCTATACTGTCCTTGTCTGTCTATAGCACACTCTCTATACTGTCCTTGATTGTCTACATCACACTCTCTATACTGTACCTATATGTCTATATCACATTCTATACTGTCTTTTTCTGTCTACATCACACTCTCTATACTGTCCCTATATGTCTACACCACACTCTTTATACTGTCCTGGTCTCTCTACATCACGCTCTCTTTACTGTCCTTGTCTTTCTATATCACACTCTCTATACTGTCCTTGTCTTTCTATATCATACTCTCTATACTGTCCTTGACTGTCTACATCACACTCCCTTATACTGTCCTTGTCTGTCTATATCACACTATCTATACTGTCCGTGACTGTCTAAATCACACTCTCTATACGTCTATATCCCATTCTATACTGTCCTTGTCTGTCTATAGCACACTCTCTATACTGTCCTTTATTGTCTACATCACACTCTCTATACTGTCCCTGTATGTCTATATCACATTCTATACTGTCTTTTTCTGTCTATATCACATTCTCTATACTGTCCCTATATGTCTACACCACGCTCTTTATACTGTCCTGGTCTCTCTACATCACACTCTCTATACTGTCCTTGTCTGTCTACATCACTCTCTCTATACTGTCCTTGTCTGTCTACATCACGCTCTCTATAATGTCCTTGTCTGTCTATATCACTCTCTATACTGTCCTTTTCTGTCTACATCACACTCTCTATACTGTCCTTGTCTGTCTACATCACACTCTCTATACTGTCCATGTCTGTCTACATCACACTCTCTATACTGTCCCTATATGTCTACATCACACTCTCTATACTGTCCTTGTTTGTCTACATCACACTCTCTATACTGTCCCTATATGTCTACATCACACTCTCTATACTGTCCTTGTCTGTCTATATCACTCTCTATACTGTCCTTGTCTGTCTACCTCACTCTCTCTATACTGTCCTTGTCTGTCTACATCACATTCTATACTGTCCTTGTCTGCCTACATCACACTCTCTATACTGTTCTTGTTTGTCTATATTACTCTCTCTATACTGTCCTTGTCTGTCTATATCACTCTCTATACTGTCCTTGTCTGTCTACCTCACTCTCTCTATACTGTCCTTGTCTGTCTACATCACATTCTATACTGTCCTTGTCTGCCTACATCACACTCTCTATACTGTTCTTGTTTGTCTATATTACTCTCTCTATACTGTCCTTGTCTGTCTATATCACTCTCTATACTGTCCTCGTCTGTCTACCTCACTCTCTCTATACTGTCTGTCAAAGTCAGAAAAATATCACGATGCTCACTGCCATATTTGCACCTCATACAGGTCCGCGCTGCGCATGCGTGCGCTCTCCCGTGCGTGCGCATACTCGCTGTTGCGGGCACCCGCAGGCGCACGGTATGTGCATTTACGGTAGGGTTTATGTGTTCGTAGCGTGCGACTCAATCGTTACATATTTTCACTATATAATGTATTTTGTAGATCATGGTCCCTTTGATAGATTCTGAAAGTATAGTTAATATAGAATGTTCATGGACGGAGAGATCCCTCTTTGTTTGATACGAAGGGTCAGACAGGGGTCATACAGTGGTGTTTAGTATCCATCGGAAGAGTATTTAATTAGCAATATTCCGGTGTTGGTTTGAAGCGAATTAATCGCTCGTGCGAATAGTTATGGACATAAGAAGTTTATGTCCATTTACTATTATTTGCACTTACTTATCCATGCGGCGGGAAACCTAGTTTCCCACCCACCTGAGCAGTTGGAAATCGTCACAGCCCACCTGTATGAATCAACCTATGACCTTTTGTTATAATGCGAGGAGGAATTCCTGTGTCCAATGAACAATGAGATTGTAGGGACCATTGAATTGTATTGTGCGTGGGGCATAAATAGACAAGCCGATCACATCTAGCTCACTCTTCAACGGTTCTCATTGCTGATAATCGGGAGCTGGATGTCCAGAGGCGCATGCGATCGTTCCCCTTTGTGCGTAAGTTTTCTCCGCAATCATATTGTCTTTCTTGTTATTGTGAGCCATATCTCTCTCTCTCTCTCTTCTCTTTCTCTCTCGTTTCTCTTATATAGTTATAGTATTGTATTGTATTTCCTGTGTAGTTACCTGGTTAGTTAGTCTATGTTATATTGTAGTGTATGACTTGCACTGTATTATTCTTTTTGCAAGTATAACATTCATATTAGGCGTTAGACCCTAAGCCCGGTAGTTGTGTATTTCTTATAGTGTTAAGTATTCTCAGAGCGTCGGTGACGCTCGAACAGCTTTAAAGTTAATAAGGTTACACTGTGTTGCATCTACACTCTATCACTACACAAAGGTTTTCCTGTATGATACATTGTTTATGGTTATGATATAAAGGTTTAACATTGTGAGCGTCTGCGCCGCTGGTGATCTCCTCGTGGTCCCGAGCGTCCGCTACGCTATAGCGAACCATTACGTTAGTCAGCAGCCAATAGCGTGCCTGCCTGTGATCTCTTGGCCGTGAGCGAACGTGACGCTTGAGCGTCTCGACCACGGCTAAGCGATTGTTACGCAACGTGCGTACCCTTACGGTACTCCATACGTCAATAGCGTACAGTGTTCTTAGGCCTCTTAAAGGGTTTTAAATATTGATAAATATTTAGCTTTATCAATTGGCGGCTCGTCCGTCCTTCACATATCTCTGCTAGGTAATTTCAGCAGACATTATCCATCAGCAAAGGGCGGGAGATCATATTCCTCGTAGTGCTGTCTGGATAAGCGTCTGCTTCGCTTAGTAAAGGGTGCTGAGGGAATCCGGAACCGGAGGTAAGAACAACACGCTAGTGTCTTTTAAAACTGTTTATTTCTATCTTGCGTACGCACACACGCATATCTGCATTTCTTTTTCATGTGTTTTCATATATCACTCTCCTGTTTGCCATTTTATAATTGATAAACGTGCTAAAAGAGATTTGTCGCTATTTCATAGTTAAAGTGTAAAAGTAATATATTAAGGGATAAAGTGTAAAGCGCACACGCAACTCTACCTAAAGGTACAAAGAGAGATTGGTGTGGTGCTCAGTAGAGGATTGAGGATCATCTACATTGATAAACGGGTACATTGTGTTACGGTGGACATTGGTTTTGTGTACACGTGTCTCTAACAAAGGGCTGAGACTCGCGTACGCAAAGGCCGACGCACGCAGCGTAAATTACGCAACGGAGCGTCTGGGTACGCCCACGTAACTCAAGTCACACGATAGTGTTGATTTTCAACAGGCGATAAATAGCGCAACAGGCGATAAATAGCGCAACAGGCGATAAATAGCGCAAAATGCGATAAATAGCGCAAATCTATTTTAATATCCGAAATTTAAATTAACAGATCCTTCTCCAAATTTACAACACATCTGGTCTAAAGAAAAAATTTCTGCGCAGAAATAGAAATAGAAACAAAAGTGTACTTGTGGTGAGTGAGTGTTTGCAAATATACAATTTTGAGGTTGAACCACAAGAAAAGTATCGAGTTCTCGTGGAGGTACATACATGTAAGTGACGTGCATGGTGGCTAGGGAGGCATCCCTGGTTAAACATAAAATTTGAGCATTAGAGTGTAGCAGACCAGGAGGTCACACTGTAGCAGCAGACCAGGAGGTCTTATAACAAGACCAGGAGGTCCAGTTACAGCAGACTAAGAAGTCCGCTATAGAGACGAGTAGCACAACACCAAGAAGGGTTGGTGCGGAACCCATATAGGCCATAAAGCTCTGGCTGAAGGAATTCGCAGCCGTAATTTTCGATTCCACTGGTCGCTCCGCACATAAGATTAGTTGCTTATGTGCTGAACGATTGTACCGCACGTAATTGTGTGCATTAGTAAACCTGACCGGTACCATTTGTGTACGAAGGTCATAAACGCTATTTGTACATTTTAACGTGATTTGTGAAATTTTTTTTATTTTAAGGGAAGTTCGCTGGTCACTCAGGAACTATCCAACAACCGATACTTGCTGGGGAACGCGCCCCAGTAAATAAAGGTTCACAGGGGCCCTAGGTTGGGTACAACAGCTCTGGATACAGTGATTGTGTTACTGGCCAACGTGGGCGAGAAGTGAGTGGAGTACTCGGTAAACTTCACCGCCAGCCTGCCCCGGACATCTTGGTTTTTGTAAGGGTTCGCTGAAGAAAAGCAACACCTGCAAGTTATGGGGGCCAGTTGTTCAGGTAGGGGGCGATCAACCTCGGTTCGGGTTGATTTAGTAAACCGACCAGTCGGGTCGGCAAGGTACGTAATGTGTGAAAAATACGGTTCACACACAGAGGTTTTATGTGATGAATGGGAGAGAATGACGGTACATGACGGGGAGAAATTCCCAAGAGTAGGTAGCTTCAGCCCAGAAGTGTTAATGAATTTAAGGAGAAGGATATGTCTCATTAAATCAACAAAGAGACGAATCCAACATTATGATTATTTGCAGCTATGGCAACAAGAGGGTGAAATACAGAGAGGATTGGCTCTGGCGGCGGGATCTAATCCTATCAAGAAACTGATAGCCACGGCACCGCCGCCACCATACATTGCAGGAGAGAAATTGGTTGCGGAGAATGACGCATCAGGGGGTAACAAACAGGCACTTAGCAACTGTATAAATGTTAAGGATAATGTTAATAAGTTAACCAATGCAAGTATTAACCCGTGCAAGTTGTACCCTGTTTTGAACTTTCCCCAGGAGTGTGATCAAGAGGACGAATCGGCAACAATATCGGCGCTCTCTCTAGCAGCCACCATATCAGAAACAACAGTAGGCACAGCTCCACCCCTGAGATTAGTAACAAAGGCCCCTAGTGGAGGGATAGGTGAGGTCGTATCAACGGGTAAGTACGGCACCATACACTATGCTGAAACTATTTCACCACAGGCTGTAGACTCTACACAGAATGATGTTGTTAGAATTAATCCTGTTAGGGTAATAGCAGTGCCAAATGGGAAAACGGACACTTCAGGAGTCACTCCTGTTAGGAACATTGTGTTATGCACACCAGTGCCTGCAGGAAAGTACTGGTGTCAGAACTGTTATGCACTCCAGTGCCTGCAGGAATGTACTGGTGTTTGAACTGTTATGCAAAACAAATGGACTCACAGACAGACTGGGGAATATGACATAACGTACACAGAAGGTGATAGGGTAACAAAATACACACAAAGTGAACAGAGAAGCCCAGAGGCTAAGGAACTGGGTATCTCCCTTGTATTAGAACTGCTCAGATGGGAAAAGCAAGATGTTGTGTTTTAATACGTAGAGAACCCGAAATGCTGTTGCTAAGGGCAACAGCAAAACCCTAAAGGGTTACCAACGGGTGTGGCAGTAAACTCCTTGGTCAGAGATGGAATGATAGACACAAGGAGAGTCTCCACAATCCTAATTCTCACTTGCAGTGCACAGGTTCAGCTTACTGCCACTAAACTGACCCCTGACACCTAGCACAGTGAGACAGGATTAGACAGGCAAGTCTTAGAATACAGCCGCAAACTTGCTAAGTTCACAGAGTAGTAACAGAACCCCAGCAAGCTAAACGACTGACTCCAGTCTTACTGCTAGGTCTGGATTGGCAGAGTGTAATACCAAATCCCCAGGCCTATTTGCAGTAAGCAACAAACAAATACAAAGCTACACAGTACTGGTTAACTTTCAGGAACTGACTAACCAACAAAGATTCAGCAGCATCTGCTTACCCTGAGAAGAGGCCTTATAAAGCAGGTGCTGTCCACGCCCCACTCAGACCTCACAGACTGTGAGCACAAAAACCAGCACCGGATCCCCTGCCGTGCACAGAGCCTATAACCACTGCACAGCAAAAGACCCGAACCGGAGTATCAGCTGCGCTCAGGTTACTCCGCTAGCACTTGTCTCCCGGTTGCCATGACGACGTGGCAGCACAGGGCAGGAGACCCTAACACATTGCCATGTACAGCCCGTTTTCCCGAATGGAATTAAGGACCATAGTGTCTGAATTCCCTGACCCTAGGAAAGACTTAGTTGCTAGCCAGAAATACATCAGAGACCTAGGAAACACTTTAGAGCCCAATAACAAAGATTGGCAGATATTGCTGAGGGCATGTTTACCCTCCAATGTCGACGCAGCTCAATTTTTAGCTGACTGTGGATTAGATCAGGATGTACCTCTTACAGATGTGTACAACAAAGAGAATGTAAAAAGAATAAGTTTACAGTTAAAGGAGTATTTCCCAGCCGTAGTTAAATGGAACAAGATATTCTCCATTAAACAAAAGGAGTCAGAAACAGCTGCAGAATATTTTCACAGGGCATTATTAGAGATGGCAAAATACACAGGCATAGAGGACATTAAAACAAACATAAACCATCGAGAAGTAGCAGTATCTGTACTAATGGATGGTTTAAAAGAGGCATTAAAGACCAGGGTACAGACCACGCAACCATGTTGGCGAGGTCTGTCGGTGGCTACTTTGAGAGAGGCTGCTATTGATCACGACCGGAATATCACCAAACACAGGGAACAACAAGGTGATAAATTAATGGCCGTAAGTATACAGGCCCTGACCACAAAGCAGCCTTTGTATAATTCACCAAACCCTGTGGGTAAGTCAAATGTGGTAACTTGTTATTCTTGTCTTAAACAGGGACACATAGCACGAGACTGTAGAGTGAAAAATTCACAGAGATCATACCAACCCCCTAGACAACGACACGAGACACGACATTGGGAGCAGGGTCCGCAGAAACGGAGTTATGAGCCACATGCAGGGGAAACAAAAAGATACCCCCCGAACAGAGACTGGCAAGCCACTGGTAGTTCCCAATTAACTCCGTCACAAGTAGTTGCTGCCAGCGGGATTCAGGGAGGTCACCATACCCAATAGGGGTGTGGCCATACCTGTAATCTGCAGCCAGTAAAATTGATTGCAAGTCTTGGAAGTGAACCCGAAATTGCAATTGATGTAGCTGGTAAAACATTAAACTTTCTTGTAGATACAGGGGCGGCCAAATCAGTGATAAATTCGACAGTGGGCATGAGAACCACTGGTAAGACAATTCCAGCCATGGGAGTAACAGGAGTAGTCCAGCACTACCCTGTTAGCAAACCAGCCGAGATTACAATAGGGCCTTTACATACCAAGCATTCCTTTTTGCTGGCTGCATCGGCACCAACTAATCTCCTGGGAAGAGACTTATTGTGTAAAATGGGGTGCGTCATTTATTGTACTCCTGAAGGTGTATTCTTGGACATACCTGAGAATCACGCTCAGGAAGTGCGAGACATGTTAGACTCCCCATCAAAATTAATGTCACATACCATTATGACAAATAGGACTCCATCCCAAGTAGAAGAAATGACATCCCAGATACCAGAGTCACTTTGGACTAAAGATGGACAGGACACTGGATTAATGGCAAACGTAGCTCCGGTAGTTGTACAAGTAAAAGATGGTAGGATAGCTCCAAAAATCCCACAGTACCCTCTGAAGCCAGAGGTGGAGTTAGGAGTTTATCCCGTAATAGAGCGCTTGCTACAACAGGGCATTCTGGTAAGAACATCCAGCACTGCCAATAGTCCCATCTTCCCTGTGAAAAAGAGTGGGTGGAGGGGTTACCGGCTAGTGCAGGATCTAAGGGGGATTGACAAAATAGTTGAGAGTCAGTTCCCCGTAGTGCCAAATCCAGCTGTCATCCTTATGCAAATCCCTCCCACTGCGAAATTTTTCACTGTTATTGACCTCTGCTCCGCTTTCTTTTCGGTACCTCTGCACCCTGACAGCCAATATTTGTTTGCATTTACATACAGAGGAGTCCAATACACATGGACTCGATTACCACAAGGTTTCATAGACAGTCCAAGTATATTTTCCCAGGCTTTGCATGATTGTTTACAGTCTTTCCAACCAGAGAGTGGATCAGTATTAATACAGTACGTGGATGATCTACTACTGTGTTCTGATTCAGTGGAAGCCTCTCTGAAGGATACGAAACAGCTCCTGTTTCATCTTTCAGACACAGGACACAAGGTTTCCAAAGACAAGTTACAATTATGCCAAACTAAAGTAAAATACTTGGGACACTGTCTAACACAAGGACTGAGACACCTGACCTGATTGAATTCAAGCAATTAGAGACATGACTCTGCCACAAACCCAGCAACAGATCAGAACATTTTTAGGAATGTGTGGGTATTGCCGTAACTGGATCCCAGGATTTTCCATTCTGGCATTACCTTTGCAGGAGATGGTCTCCTCAAACAAGCCTGATCGGATTTCGCATACAGACGAGTCCGAAATGGCATTTGAAAGACTTAAACAGTGCCTAACGCAGGCGCCAGCATTAGGTATGCCAGACTATGGGAAACCCTTTGAGCTGTACGGAACAGAAAGTGCTGGTTGCGCGGCAGGCGTCTTAACCCAAAAGCACGGTGATGCCAGCAGGCCAGTAGCATACTACAGCGCTCAGCTAGATACGGTAGCGCGATCCCTCCCCACATGCTTGCGAAGCGTTGCTGCGATAGCATTGCTAGTAAAGAAAAGCGAAGATGTAGTGCTAGGTCACAACCTCACAATTCATACACCACATGCAGTGTCAGCCTTGCTAAATTCTGCCCAAACCAGGCACGTCTCATCAGCGCGGTTTACAAGATGGGAATTGGCACTAATTGCCCCCCGTAAACATCACCATAAGGAGATGCAGTGCATTAAATCCTGCAACATATCTCCCAGGTGTGTCTGGACAGGCACAAAGGGTGGAGGATGAGAGTGGTGGGGAAGGAGAATTTAATACAAAGGAGGACACACATGATTGTATGGAATATTTGACCCAAAATTTTACCGCAAGGCCTGACATCAGTGACAACCCACTGGAAGATGTAGATCTAACTTTCTACACGGACGGTAGTTGTCACAGACAGTCAGACTCGGGAGACTTGTGTACTGGATACGCAGTCGTAGATGACCAAGGCACCATAGAAGCGGAACCGCTAGGCCCACCTCACTCAGCCCAGGTTGCTGAACTGGTCGCCCTAACCAGAGCATGTGAATTGGCTAAGGGCAAATCAGCCAATATCTACACCGACTCTAGATACGCATTCGGGGTAGTCCACGATTTCGGAGCCCTATGGCGCCTCAGAAATTTCATGACGGCAGCTGGTACACCGGTAGCGCATGCAGCTCACATCAAAAGGCTTCTAACAGCGATACAGGAACCCGACAGAGTGGCTGTTATCAAGTGTAAAGCACACACATATAGCCAGGACCCAGTATCACTTGGTAACAGCCGAGCAGACGAAGCAGCTAAGTTAGCAGCTGGTACCCCCAGACAGACAGACACCACACAACTGATGGTATTTAATACCATCAACACACAGAAGCTGTGTGAGATGCAAAATTTGTGTTCCACACAGGAAAAGGCAGTCTGGAAGGCAAAGGGATATGGCCAGGAGTCCTCAGGACTCTGGACGGATGGACAAGGTAAACCGGTGGCCCCCAGAGCATATCTTCCATGTTTAGCTGAGGCAGCTCACGGGCTGACTCATCTGGGCAAGGAAGGAATGTGCAAGTTGGTAAGAGCATATTGGTGCGCCCCAGGATTTTCATCTCATGCAAGTAAGAGAGCAAGGTCATGCCTTACATGCTTGAGAAAGAATATCGGAAAGGCAATACCAACAGAACCATCTCATATCCCACCTACAGGCGGTCCTTTTCAGGTAATACAGATTGACTTTATTCAATTACCCCCTTGTCGAAATTTGAAATATGTACTTGTTTGTATAGATGTGTTCTCAAATTGGGCCGAAGCATTTCCTGCGGCCACAAATACTGCTATGTTTACTGCTAAGAAAATTGTGCAGGAATTTGTATGTAGATATGGTATCCCTAGAATAATTGAAAGTGATAGGGGTACCCATTTTACAGGTGATGTCTTTCAAGGAATGTGTAAGTTGATGGGAATTGATAGCAAGCTGCACACTCCATACCGTCCACAGGCGAGTGCGAAGGTGGAAAGAGTGAACAGCACTATTAAAAATAAACTGAGTAAAGTGATGGCAGAAACAGGATTGACATGGCCAGAAGCTCTACCCATTGTACTGTACAGCATCAGAACCACTCCCAGGTCCCCTCTTAATCTCCCTTTGAAATCTTGTTTGGTCGACAACCGCATGTTATGATTAACCCTCAGGATGATTTGAAGTGTAACAATGAAGTGACTGTAAAATACTTGATTAACATGAGTAAACAGTTAAGGAATCAAAATGATAATTTGAAGTTAGTGATTCCTGATTTACCAGATAGTAATTGTCATGACATTGAACCTGGGGATTATGTAATTTTCTACGCTCAGGTTGCCTTATTGACAGATGGGAAGGACCATACCAAGTCTTATTGACTAGCACTACAGCATTGAAGGTTGCCGAGAGAGAGACTTGGGTTCATTCGTCCCACTGTAAGAAGGTTGCTGATCCAGAGAGGTCCCGTGATAAGGAACAGACGGTAGAGGAAGTTGTATCACTGGAGTGTCTGTTCCAGGAGGACTGAGGCGGCACCTGAGCATTGAGAATTACAAGATCAAAAGCAGTTGTCGATTCCCTGTTCCCTTTTATTGTTTTTCTCCACTTCCCATCCCCTCTCCCTCAAATAATTTTTTCCCCCTTCTCATTTTTCTTCGTTTCCTCCTAAGATGGACTTGCCTCAAGAGACTGTGATCCGGATTTTCCTGTTGACCATGATGTTGACCAGAGCAGTCTGTTCCGGCGAGAGTACCATGGAGGTCGAGAGAGGTTCTGGAATGGGTTCTGATGACAGAGATGGAGGCGTAGTTTTCCGAGAACAACATAATCAACAAGCAAAGGCGAGTATCAGAAAACGGTCCGATAACATAGACCATAGAAGGAATTGTGAAGGATTGTTAGCTGAAGAAAACTGTATCTGTAGGCTCTGTGACAATGTGGTTTAGGATGGGTGCATCAAGAAATGCCAATCCAGTTTTAATATCCACATGGACCGGCATCCCTTGAGTGACTATCACTCCTTAGTGGGTAGTGTGTTAAATCAAACAGATTGTTGGGTATGCTCTCAAGTACCTCAAGGTCATAGCAAATCAGGACTAGTACCATTTCCTTTAACGGTAGGGGAGGTACTTGAGCTAAAGGGTGGGAGACCGGTGGACAGGAGGTTTAATATCTCCAGTCCTCCTAGTTTGAAGCTCCACCAATATCATGTGGATAGATCCCTAATATGTTTTAACATTACCAATCCCCGAAAGCCGGGAAGTTGGGAAGTGTCATGGAGCAACCAAACCATGACCTTTTCATATAGGGCAGATAGAATGCCTACAGATACAGAGCTTATACGCCACATAGCCAGTAGAGAAAAATCTTTCCGATATAGGTATACCCTAGGAAGTAGGATTACGAGAGTTGGAGAGGTATCACCAGGATACTGTGCACATATCGTACAAGCTGATACGTGTACTAGACAGATGGGAGAATTAGGGTTGGGAGATTTCACATGGAAGATGTGTAATATGGTTATGTCCTACTCCGTCCCATATGTTCTCCCCGATGATGCATACTTCATATGCGGGAGGAAGGCGTATAAGTGGCTTGCCCCAAACTCTGAAGGATTGTGTTATATTGGAAAAGTACTGCCTGAAGTAATGACTGTATCACATGCCAAAATGAAAGATATACACCGTGTTGCCCAAGCTCCTTATACTCATACTCATTACGAGCACGTAGTTAAACGGCACCTGATAGAAAGAACAGAGCATCCGGCCTCTGACATGATCCATGAATCCACCGGGATTCAGTTTCTAATCGCGTTAGATTTCACTCGCACCGCCAGAGGAGTGTTGAATTATAAATACATATCTGCGCTTGCAAATTTGTTAGATAATATCACTGAAATGTATGATGACACTTTTAGGTATACTGGAAGAGAGCTTCAGGCTTATAAAACAGAACTGGTTCAGCATAGAATGATTCTCAATTATCTCACGGCAGTGACAGGTGGATATTGTGTCACACTGGCAACGCAGTACGGCGTGAAATGCTGCACATATATAACGAATAGTACCAAGGACCCGGTCGAGGTCATAGACCAAAAGATGGACGATATTCTCCAACTGAAGTGGGAATTTCGCAGGAGACACAATCTCACTCTTGCTGCTGTAGGTAATGAGCTGACTGGTTGGGTGTCATGGTTGAACCCGCGAAATTGGTTCTCTGGTTTAGGAGAATGGGCTCAAGGAGTCATAATGGATGTTGGGAAGTTTCTCCTATGTATCTTAGGTGTTGTCATATCCATTGGCTTGATATTTAGATGCGGTCAGGCTTTAATGAAGTGCAAACGTAGTACTAGGGTAATGAGTTTAAGGAGTGAGGAAATTGTAATTCCAATGGATTTGATTTATGACCCAACTGTAGAAACAATGATGTGATGAAAATGCGATTATACGGTCCGTTTCTTTCACCTGGTTTTCCGTTTTTTCCAAGGTAAAAAGACCCACTTTTGACGAGGAATTTGATGATCCTGTATACAGACAACTGATGGATTAAAGAAGAAGTTTTGACAACCTTATACACAGATATTTGATGAACTATGCCATAGACCCCCAGTTTCCCTAGAAATTTTAAAATTACGCTAGCCCAACACTTTTGTAAGTCTATGGACATTGACAAAGCTTTTTGCCCACACGCCTTTTGGCAAAAGCACAAAGAAGACTGCATTCAACAGACACCGAACAAGACTTCAACCGACAAATGTTTAATAACCTGACATAGAATACCACTGCATTTACCGTAATTATGTCTTTTCTTCATCTCTACAACCTTCAGGTAATTACACACATAGTCGATAGAGAATACCAGCACAGATATCAGCAATCACATATTCCCCCATTCATGTATCATCAACTAAAATGTGCTCCCCATTTTGTTACAACCACAGCCGGAAAGAGCTCGGTAAAGTTTGACAGCCCATCCACAGACCCGTACCGCGGGATAAGAAGGAATTCAAATGTATACTTCGCAATACCTCGAAGCTTGATGTACAACACGTACGGCACGATGATACATGACCCCCCAAACATGGATTCATACACACATGCTTCTACTATCTCACTAGGTCATACCCTCTTCACACCTTCTCCTCTCTCCCCCCTTACCCAACCATGGAAATGTATTAACCCCTGACATATATTTTTCTCGTTTTGAAATGTTTTAGGAAGTGGCAGTTATTGTTGACTGCCAAAGGGTGGACTGTCAAAGTCAGAAAAATAGCCCGATGCACACTGCCATATTTGCACCTCATACAGGTCCGCGCTGCGCATGCGTGCGCTCTCCCGTGCGTGCGCATACTCGCTGTTGCGGGCACCCGCGGGCGCGCAGTATGTGCATTTACGGTAGAGTTCATGTGTTCGTAGCGTGCGACTCAATCGTTACATATTTTCACTATATAATGTATTTTGTAGATCATGGTCCCTTTGATAGATTCTGAAAGTATAGTTAATATAGCATGTTCATGGACGGAGAGATCCCTCTTTGTTTGATACGAAGGGTCAGACAGGGGTCATACAGTGGTGTTTAGTATCCATCGGAAGAGTATTTAATTAGCAATATTCCGGTGTTGGTTTGAAGCGAATTAATCGCTCGTGCGAATAGTTATGGACATAAGAAGTTTATGTCCATTTACTATTATTTGCACTTACTTATCCATGCGGCGGGAAACCTAGTTTCCCACCCACCTGAGCAGTTGGAAATTGTCACAGCCCACCTGTATGAATCAACCTATGACCTTTTGTTATAATGCGAGGAGGAATTCCTGTGTCCAATGAACAATGAGATTGTAGGGACCATTGAATTGTATTGTGCGTGGGGCATAAATAGACAAGCCGATTACATCCAGCTCACTCTTCAACGGTTCTCATTGCTGATAATCGGGAGCTGGATGTCCAGAGGCGCATGCGATCGTTCCCCTTTGTGCGTAAGTTTTCTCCGCAATCATATTGTCTTTCTTGTTATTGTGAGCCATATCTCTCTCTCTCTCTCTTCTCTTTCTCTCTCGTTTCTCTTATATAGTTATAGTATTGTATTGTATTTCCTGTGTAGTTACCTGGTTAGTTAGTCTATGTTATATTGTAGTGTATGACTTGTACTGTATTATTCTTTTTGCAAGTATAACATTCATATTAGGCGTTAGACCCTAAGCCCGGTAGTTGTGTATTTCTTATAGTGTTAAGTATTCTCAGAGCGTCGGTGACGCTCGAACAGCTTTAAAGTTAATAAGGTTACACTGTGTTGCATCTACACTCTATCACTACAGAAAGGTTTTCCTGTATGATACATTGTTTATGGTTATGATATAAAGGTTTAACATTGTGAGCGTCTGCGCCGCTGGTGATCTCCTCGTGGTCCCGAGCGTCCGCTACGCTATAGCGAACCATTACGTTAGTCAGCAGCCAATAGCGTGCCTGCCTGTGATCTCTTGGCCGTGAGCGAACGTGACGCTTGAGCGTCTCAACCACGGCTAAGCGATTGTTACGCAACGTGCGTACCCTTACGGTACTCCATACGTCAATAGCGTACAGTGTTCTTAGGCCTCTTAAAGGGTTTTAAATATTGATAAATATTTAGCTTTATCATGTCCTTGTCTGTCTACATCACATTCTATACTGTCCTTGTATGCCTACATCACACTCTCTATACTGTTCTTGTTTGTCTATATTACTCTCTCTATACTGTCCTTGACTGTCTATATCACACTCTCTATACTGCCCGTGTCTGTCTATATTACACTCTCTATACTGTCCTTGACTGTATATATCACACTCTCTATACTGCCTGTGTCTGTCTATATTACACTCTCTATACTGTCCTTGACTGTCTATATCACACTCTCTATTCTGTCCATGTCTGTCTGTGTTATGCTATCTATACTGTCCCTATATGTCTACATAATACTATCTATACTGTCCTTGTCTGTCTACATCACACTCTCTATACTGTCCCTATATGTCTACATCATACTCTCTATACTGTCCCTATATGCCTACATCACACTCTCTATAGTGTCATTGTCTGTCTATATCACACTCTCTATACTGTCCTTGTCCATCTATATCACACTCTCTATACCGTCCTTGTCTGTCTACATCACACTCTCTATACTGTCCTTGTCTGTCTATATCACACTCTCTATACTGTCCTTGTCTGTCTATATCAGGGGTGGGGAACCTCAGGCCCGAGGGCCATATAAGGCCCACAGAGCCACTTGATCCGGCCCGGCCAGGCTCACCTAGCCGGGCGACCGCTGAGATTTTGTTACTAGTGGGCGCCCAGCTTCTTACCCTCAGTAGCAGCCGGAGGCAGGAGCTCTGGCAGTGTGCATGTGCTGCTGTGCGGTGTTATGGGAGAGATGTCATGACTTCTCTCCCATAGTTCTGAGGAGCGAGCGGCCAGGCGGAGGGCGACGGTCCGGAAGCAGGAGCGGGGCTGGTGAGTATTGTGTTTTTTCTTTTTTTCTTTTAATGTGTGTGTGTAAGCGTTGCTACTAGGGGGCATAACTACTGACTGGTGGTATATCTAATGGGGCATAACAAGTGACTGGGGGCATAACTACTGACTGGGGGCATAGCTACTGGGGCATATCTACTGAGGGCAGGCTCATTTTTAAGTTGATCATTTTTGTATGGCCCCCGAAGGATTTTATAAATATCCAAATGACCCTTAGTAGAAAAAAGGTTCCCCATCCCTGGTCTTTATCACACTCTCTATAGTGTCCTTGTCTGTCTATATAATAAATGTAATTAGTGTATCACACAAGCTCCCCAGGAAACACGCTCCCCTCCCTCCCACATCTCCTGTCACCCCAGTATGGATAACTGATGTCTTACTGGGATAAGTGGTTCCTGTCCCTAGATGGGTGGTCGGTGGCTCAGTGGTCTCCTCCCTGGTTGTATAGATCGAGTCGGGTGCTGTAGTAACATCACTCGTGTATGTCGCTGTAATATAAACATGTTATTACTGAGCAGCCTCATGTGTCATTCAATTCTATATGTACCATCATCCATACTGTCCTTGTCTGTCTATATCACACTCTCTATACTGTCCTTGTCTGTCTACATCACACTCTCTATACTGTCCTTGTCTGTCTACATCACACTCTCTATACTGTCCTTTTCTGTCTATATCACACACTCTATACTGTCCTTGTCCATCTATATCACACTCTCTATACTGTCCTTGTCTGTCTATATCAAGCTCTCTATACTGTCCTTGTCTGTCTACATCACACTCTCTATACTGTCCTTTTCTGTCTATATCACACTCTCTATACTGTCCTTGTCCGTCTATATCACACTCTCTCTACTGTCCTTGTCTGTCTACATCACACTCTCTATACTGTCCTGGTCTGTCTACATCACACTCTCTATACTGTCCCTATATGTCCACATCACGCTCTCTATACTGTCCTGCTACGTCTACATCAGACTCTCTATAGTGTCCTTGTCTGTCTACATCACACTCTCGATACTGTCCTTATATGTCTTCATCACACTCTTGATACTGTCCTTATATGTCTACATCACACTCTCTATACTGTCCTTGTCTGTCTATATAATAAATGTAATTAGTATATATCACAAGTTCCCCAGGAAACACGCCCCCTCACATCTCCTGTCACCCCCAGTATGGATAATTGATATCTTACTGGGATAAGTGGTTCCTGTCCCTAGATGGGTGGTCGGTGGCTCAGTGGTCTCCTCCCTGGTTGTATAGATCAGGTCGGTTCCTGTAGTAACATCACTCGTGTATGTCGCTGTAATAATAAGAATTTACTTACCGATAATTCTATTTCTCGTAGTCCGTAGTGGATGCTGGGAACTCCGTAAGGACCATGGGGAATAGCGGCTCCGCAGGAGACTGGGCACAAAAGTAAAGCTTTAGGACTACCTGGTGTGCACTGGCTCCTCCCCCTATGACCCTCCTCCAGACCTCAGTTAGGATACTGTGCCCGGACGAGCGTACACAATAAGGAAGGATTTTGAATCCCGGGTAAGACTCATACCAGCCACACCAATCACACCGTACAACTTGTGATATGAACCCAGTTAACAGCATGATAACAGAGGAGCCTCTGGATAGATGGCTCACAACAACAATAACCCGATTTGTTAACAATAACTATGTACAAGTATTGCAGATAATCCGCACTTGGGATGGGCGCCCAGCATCCACTACGGACTACGAGAAATAGAATTATCGGTAAGTAAATTCTTATTTTCTCTGACGTCCTAGTGGATGCTGGGAACTCCGTAAGGACCATGGGGATTATACCAAAGCTCCCAAACGGGCGGGAGAGTGCGGATGACTCTGCAGCACCGAGTGAGAAAACTCCAGGTCCTCCTCAGCCAGAGTGTCAAATTTGTAAAATTTTACAAAAGTATTTGACCCTGACCAAGTAGCAGCTCGGCAGAGTTGTAAAGCCGAGACCCCTCGGGCAGCCGCCCAAGATGAGCCCACCTTCCTTGTGGAGTGGGCTTTTACAGATTTTGGCTGTGGCAGGCCTGCCACAGAATGCGCAAGCTGAATTGTACTACAAATCCAGCGAGCAATAGTCTGCTTAGAAGCAGGAGCACCCAGCTTGTTGGGTGCGTACAGGATAAATAGCGAGTCAGATTTTCTGACTCCAGCCGTCCTGGAAACATATATTTTCAGGGCCCTGACAACGTCCAGCAACTTGGAGTCCTCCAAGTCCTTAGTAGCCGCAGGTACCACAATAGGCTGGTTCAGATGAAACGCTGAAACCACCTTTGGGAGAAATTGAGGACGAGTCCTCAATTCTGCCCTGTCCGTATGAAAAATCAGGTAAGGGCTTTTACAGGATAAAGCCGCCAATTCGGACACACGCCTGGCTGAAGCCAGGGCCAACAAAATGACCACTTTCCATGTGAGATATTTTAATTCCACAGTGTTGAGTGGTTCAAACCAATGTGATTTTAGGAAATCCAAAACAACATTCAGATCCCAGGGTGCCACTGGAGGCACAAAAGGAGGCTGTATATGTAGCACTCCCTTAACAAACGTCTGGACTTCAGGCACTGAAGCCAGTTCTCTCTGAAAGAAAATCGACAGGGCCGAAATCTGGACCTTAATGGATCCTAATTTTAGGCCCATAGACACTCCTACTTGCAGGAAATGCAGGAATCGACCCAATTGAAATTCCTCCGTCGGGGCCTTTTTGGCCTCGCACCACGCAACATATTTCCGCCAGATGCGGTGATAATGCTTTGCGGTTACATCCTTTCTGGCTTTTATCAAAGTAGGGATGACTTCGTCTGGAATGCCTTTTTCCTTCAGGATCCGGCGTTCAACCGCCATGCCGTCAAATGCAGCCGCGGTAAGTCTTGGAACAGACAGGGTCCCTGCTGGAGCAGGTCCCTTCTCAGAGGTAGAGGCCACGGGTCCTCCGTGAGCATCTCTTGAAGTTCCGGGTACCAAGTCCTTCTTGGCCAATCCGGAGCCACGAGAATAGATCTTACTCCTCCCCGCCGTATAATTCTCAGCACCTTGGGTATGAGAGGCAGAGGAGGGAACACATACACTGACTGGTACACCCACGGTGTTACCAGAGCATCCACAGCTATTGCTTGAGGGTCCCTTGACCTGGCGCAATACCTGTCCAGTTTTTTGTTGAGGCGGTACGCCATCATGTCCACCTTTGGTTTTTCCCAACGGTTTATCATCATGTGGAAGACTTCTGGGTGAAGTCCCCACTCTCCCGGGTGGAGATCGTGTCTGCTGAGGAAGTCTGCTTCCCAGTTGTCCACTCCCGGAATGAACACTGCCGACAGTGCTATCACATGATTTTCCGCCCAGCGAAGAATCCTTGCAGCTTCTGCCATTGCCCTCCTGCTTCTTGTGCCGCCCTGTCTGTTTACGTGGGCGACTGCCGTGATGTTGTCCGACTGGATCAGCACCGGCTGACCTTGAAGCAGAGGTCTTGCTTGGCTTAGAGCATTGTAAATGGCTCTTAACTCCAGGATATTTATGTGAAGTGATGTCTCCAGGCTTGACCACAAGCCCTGGAAGTTTCTTCCCTGTGTGACTGCTCCCCAGCCTCGCAGGCTGGCATCCGTGGTCACCAGAACCCAGTCCTGAATGCCGAATCTGCGGCCCTCTAGAAGATGAGCACTCTGCAACCACCACAGGAGAGACACCCTTGTCCTTGGGGACAGGGTTATTCGCTGATGCATCTGAAGATGCGATCCGGACCATTTGTCCAGCAGGTCCCACTGGAATGTTCTTGCGTGGAATCTGCCAAATGGGATTGCTTCGTAGGAAGCCACCATTTTTCCCAGGACCCTTGTGCATTGGTGCACTGATACTTGGCCTGGTTTTAGGAGGTTTCTGACTAGCTCGGATAACTCTCTGGCTTTCTCTTCCGGGAGAAACACCTTTTTCTGGACTGTGTCCAGGATCATCCCTAGGAACAGAAGACGTGTCGTCGGGATCAGCTGCGATTTTGGGATATTGAGAATCCACCCGTGCTGACGCAGCACTACTTGAGATAGTGCTACTCCGACTTCCAACTGTTCCCTGGATCTTACCCTTATCAGGAGATCGTCCAAGTAAGGGATAATTAAAACTCCCTTCCTTCGAAGGAGTATCATCATTTCGGCCATTACTTTGGTAAAGACCCGGGGCGCCGTGGACAATCTAAACGGCAGCGTCTGAAACTGATAGTGACAGTTCTGTACCACAAACCTGAGGTACCCTTGGTGAGAAGGGTAAATTGGGACATGGAGGTAAGCATCCTTGATGTCCAGAGACACCATATAATCCCTTCTTCCAGGTTCGCGATCACCGCTCTGAGTGACTCCATCTTGAATTTGAACCTCTGTATGTAAGTGTTCAAAGATTTTAGATTTAAAATAGGTCTCACCGAGCCATCCGGCTTCGGTACCACAAACAGCGTGGAATAATACCCCTTTCCCTGTTGCAGGAGGGGTACCTTGATTATCACCTGCTGTGAATACAGCTTGTGAATGGCTTCCAATACCGCCTCCCTGTCGGAGGGAGACGTCGGTAAGGCAGACTTTAGGAAACGGCGAGGGGGAGACGTCTCGAATTCCAATTTGTACCCCTGAGATACCACCTGAAGGATCCAGGGGTCCACTTGTGAGTGAGCCCACTGCGCGCTGAAATTCTTGAGACGGGCCCCCACCGTGCCTGAGTCCGCTTGTAGAGCCCCAGCGTCATGCTGAGGACTTGGCAGAAGCGGGAGAGGGCTTCTGTTCCTGGGAACTGGCTGTTTGCTGCAGCCTTTTTCCTCTCCCTCTGCCACGGGGCAGAAATGAGGAGCCTTTCGCCCGCTTGCCCTTATGGGGCCGAAAGGACTGCGCCTGATAATACGGCGTCTTTTTATGTTGAGAGGCTACCTGGGGTAAAAATGTGGATTTCCCAGCAGTTGCCGTGGATACCAGGTCCGATAGACCTACCCCAAATAACTCCTCCCCTTTATAAGGCAATACTTCCATATGCCTTTTGGAATCAGCATCACCTGACCACTGCCGCGTCCATAACCCTCTTCTGGCAGATATGGACAGCGCACTTACTCTTGATGCCAGTCGGCAAATATCCCTCTGTGCATCACGCATATATAAAAATGCATCTTTTAAATGCTCTATAGTCAGTAATATACTGTCCCTATCCAGGGTATCAATATTTTCAGTCAGGGAATCCGACCAAGCCACCCCAGCACTGCACATCCAGGCTGAGGCGATTGCTGGTCGCAGTATAACACCCGTGTGAGTGTATATACATTTTAGGATATTCTCCTGCTTTCTGTCAGCAGGTTCCTTAAGGGCGGCCGTATCCGGAGACGGTAGTGCCACCTGTTTTGACAAGCGTGTGAGCGCTTTATCCACCCTAGGAGGTGTTTCCCAACGTGCCCTATCCTCTGGCGGGAAGGGGTATGATGCCAATAACTTTTTAGGAATTATCAGTTTTTTATCGGGAGAAACCCACGCCTCATCACACACTTAATTTAATTCCTCAGATGCAGGAAAAACTACAGGTAGTTTTTTCTCACCAAACATAATACCCTTTTTAGTGGTACTTGTACTATCAGAAATGTGTAAAACATTTTTCATTGCCTCAATCATGTAACGTGTGGCCCTACTGGAAGTCACATTCGTCTCTTCATCGTCGACACTGGAGTCAGTATCCGTGTCGGCGTCTGTATCTGCCATCTGAGGTAGCGGGCGTTTTAGAGCCCCTGATGGTCTTTGAGACGCCTGGACAGGCACCAGCTGAGTAGCCGGCTGTCTCATGTCATCAACCGTCTATTGTAAAGAGCTGACACTTTCACGTAAATCCTTCCATAAGCTCATCCACTCAGGTGTCGACTCCCTAGGGGGTGACATCACCATTACAGGCAATTGCTCCGCCTCCACATCATTTTCCTCTTCATACATGTCGACACAGTCGTACCGACACACAGCACACACACAGGGAATGCTCTGATAGAGGACAGGACCCCACTAGCCCTTTGGGGAGACAGAGGGAGAGTATGCCAGCACACACCAGAGCGCTATATATATGTTGAGATAACACCAAACAGAGTGTTTTTCCCTTTATAGCTGCTGTGTATATTATACTGTGCCTAATTAGTGCCCCCCTCCTCTTGTTTTACCCTTTTCTGTAGTGCAGGACTGCAGGGGAGAGTCAGGGAGACGTCCTTCCAGCGGAGCTGTGAGGGAAAATGGCGCCAGTGTGCTGAGGAGATAGGCTCCGCCCCCTTCTCGGCGGACTTTTCTCCCGCTTTTTTCAGGAATCTGGCAGGGGTTAATATACATCCATATAGCCCTGGGGGTTATATGTGATGTAATTTAGCCAGCCAAGGTGTTTATATTGCTGCTCAGGGCGCCCCCCCCCCCCCCCCCAGCGCCCTGCACCCATCAGTGACCGGAGCGTGTGGTGCATGAGGAGCAATGGCGCACAGCTGCAGTGCTGTGCGCTACCTTGGTGAAGACTGATGTCTTCTGCCGCCGATTTTCCGGACCTCTTCTTGCTTCTTGCTCTGTAAGGGGGCCGGCGGCGCGGCTCTGGGACCGGACTCCGAGGCTGGGCCTGTGTTCGGTCCCTCTGGAGCTAATGGTGTCCAGTAGCCTAAGAAGCCCAAGCTGGCTGCAAGCAGGCAGGTTCGCTTCTTCACCCCTTAGTCCCTCGATGCAGTGAGCCTGTTGCCAGCAGGTCTCACTGAAAATAAAAAACCTAAAACTAACTTTTCCTAAGAAGCTCAGGAGAGCCTCCTAGATTGCACCCAGCTCGGTCGGGCACAAAAATCTAACTGAGGCTTGGAGGAGGGTCATAGGGGGAGGAGCCAGTGCACACCAGGTAGTCCTAAAGCTTTTCTTTTTGTGCCCAGTCTCCTGCGGAGCCGCTATTCCCCATGGTCCTTACGGAGTTCCCAGCATCCACTAGGACGTCAGAGAAATAAACATGTTATTACTGAGCAGCCTCATGTGTCATTCTCTTCTATATGTACCATCATCCATACTGTCCTTGTCTGTCTATATCACACTCTATACTGTCCTTGTCTGTCTATATCACACTCTCTATACTGTCCTTGTCCGTCTATATCACACTCTCTATACTGTCCTTGTCTGTCTATATCACACTCTCTATACTGTCCTTGTCCGTCTATATCACACTCTCTATACTGTCCTTGTCTGCCTACATCACACTCTCTATACTGTCCTTTTCTGTCTATATCACACTCTCTATACTGTCCTTGTCTGTCTACATCACACTCTCTATACTGTCCTTGTCTGTCTATATCAAGCTCTCTATACTGTCCTTTTCTGTCTATATCAAACTCTCTATACAGTCCTTGTCCGTCTATATCACACTCTCTATACTGGGCTTGTCTGTCTACATCACACTCTCTACACTGTCCTTGTCTGTCTACATCACACTCTCTATAGTGTCCTTGTCTGTCTATAAGACACTCTCTATACTGTCCTTGTCTGTCTATATAATAAATGTAATTAGTATATATCACAAGTTCCCCAGGAAACACGCTCCCCCCACATCTCTTGTCACCCCAGTATGGATAACTGATGTCTTACTGGGATAAGTGGTTCCTGTCCCTAGATGGGTGGTCGGTGGCTCAGTGGTCTCCTCCCTGGTTGTATAGATGGGGTCGGGTCCTGTAGTAACATCACTCGTGTATGTCGCTGTAATATAAACATGTTATTACTGAGCAGCCTCATGTGTCATTCAATTCTATATGTACCATCATCCATAATGTCCTTGTCTATCTATATCACACTCTCTATACTGTCCTTGTCTGTCTATATCACTCTCTCTATACTGTCCTTGTCTGTCTATATCACACTCTCTATACTATCCTTGTCTGTCTATATCACACTCCCTCTACTGTCCTTCACTATCTACATCACGCTCTCTATACTGTCCTTGACTGTCTATATCACACTCTCTATACTGCCCTTGACTGTCTAAATCACACTCTCAATACTGTCCCTATATGTCTATATCACATTCTATACTGTCCTTGTCTGTCTATATCACAATCTCTATACTGTCCTTGTATGTCTACATCACACTCTCTATACTGTCCCCATATGTCTATATCACATTCTATACTGTCCTTGTATGTCTATATCACTCTCTCTATACTGTCCTTGTCTGTCTATATCACACTCTCTATACTGTCCTTGTCTGTCTATATCACACTCCCTCTACTGTCCTTCACTATCTACATCACGCTCTCTATACTGTCCTTGACTGTCTATATCACACTATCTATACTGCCCTTGACTGTCTAAATCACACTCTCAATACTGTCCCTATATGTCTATATCACATTCTATACTGTCCTTGTCTGTCTATATCACAATCTCTATACTGTCCTTGTGTGTCTACATCACACTCTCTATACTGTCCCTATATGTCTATATCACATTCTATACTGTCCTTGTCTCTCTACATCACAATCTCTATACTGTCCTTGTCTGTCTACATCACACTTGCTCTACTGTCCTTGTCTGTCTACATCACACTCTCTATACTGTCCTTATTTGTCTATATCAAACTCTCTATACTGTCCTTGTCTGTCTATATCACACTGTCTATATCACACTCTCTATACTGTCCTTGTCCATCTATATCACACTCTCTACACTGTCCTTGTTTGTCTACATCACACTCTCTATATTGTCCTTGTCTGTCTACATCACACTCTCTATACTGTCCCTATATGTTTACATCACATATAATGTCCTTGTCTGCCTACATTACGCTCTCTATACTGTCCTTATCTGTCTACATCACACTCTCTATACTGTCCCTATATGTCTACATCACATCTAATGTCCTTGTCTGCCTACATTACGCTCTCTATACTGTCCTTATCTGTCTACATCACACTCTCTATACTGTCCTTATCTGTGTACATCACACTCCCTCTACTGTCCTTGTCTGTCTACATCACACTCTCTATACTGTCCTTGTCTGTCTACATCACACTCTCTATACTGTCCTTGTCTGTCTACATCACACTCTCTATACTGTCCTTATCTGTCTACATCACACTCTCTATACTGTCTTTGTCTGTCTACATCACACTCTCTATACTGTCCCTATATGTCTACTTCACACTCTCTATAATGTCCCTATATGTATGTCTACATCACATATAATGTCCTTGTCTGTCTACATCACTCTCTATACTGTCCCTATATGTCTATATCACACTCTCTATACTGTCCTTGTCTGTCTACATCACACTCTCTATACTGTCCTTATCTGTCTACATCACACTCCCTCTACTGTCCTTCTCTGTCTACATCACACTCTCTATACTGTCCTTGTCTGTCTACATCACACTCTCTATACTGTCCCTATATGTCTACATAACACTCTCTATACTGTCCTTGTCTGTCTACATCACACTCTTAAAACTGTCCTTGTCTGTCTACATCACACTCTCTATACTGTCCTTATCTGTCTACATCACACTCCCTCTACTGTCCTTGTCTGTCTACATCACACTCTCTATACTGTTCTTGTCTGTCTACATCACACTCTCTATACTGTCCTTGTCTGCCTACATCACACTCTCTATATTGTCCTTGTCTGTCTATATCACACTCTCTATACTGTCATTGTCTGTCTATATCACACTCTCTCTACTGTCCTTGTCTGTCTATATCACACTCTCTATACTGTCCTTGTCTGTCTATATCACACTCTCTCTACTGTCCTTGTCTGTCTACATCACACTCTCTATACTGTCCTTGTCTTTCTATATCATACTCTCTATAGTGTCCTTGTCTGTCTACATCACACTATCTATACTGTCCTTGTCTGTCTACATCACACTCTCTATACTGTCCCTATATGTCTACATCACACTCTCTATACTGTCCGTGTCTGTCTACATCACACTATCTATACTGTCCTTGTCTGTCTAAATCACACTCTCTATACTGTCCATATATGTCTACATCACACTCTCTATACTGTCCTTGTCTGTCTACATCACACTCTCTATACTGTCCTTGTCTGTCTACATCACACTCTCTATACTGTCCTTGTCTGTCTACATCACACTCTCTATACTGTCCTTGTCTGTCTACATCACACACTCTATACTGTCCCTATATGTCTACATCACACTCTCTACACTGTCCTTGTCTGTCTATATCACACTCTCTATACTGTTCTTGTCTGTCTACATCACACTCTCTATATTGTCCTTGTATGTCTACATCACACTCTCTGTACTGTTCTTGTCTGTCTACATCACACTCTCTATACTGTCCCTATATGTTTACATCACATATAATGTCTTTGTCTGCCTACATTACGCTCTCTATACTGTCCTTATCTGTCTACATCACACTCTCTATACTGTCCCTATATGTCTACATCACATCTAATGTCCTTGTCTGCCTACATTACGCTTTCTATACTGTCCTTATCTGTCTACATCACACTCTCTATACTGTCCTTATCTGTCTACATCACACTCCCTCTACTGTCCTTGTCTGTCTACATCACACTCTCTATACTGTCCTTGTCTGTCTACATCACACTCTCTATACTGTCACTATATGTCTATATCACACTCTCTATACTGTCCGTGTCTGTCTACAACACAATCTCTATACTGTCCTTGTCTGTCTACATCACACTCTCTATACTATCCCTATATATCTACATCACACTCTCTATACTGTCCTTGTCTGTCTACATCACACTCTCTATACTGTCCTTGTCTGTCTACATCACACTCTCTATACTGTCCTTGTCTGTCTACATCACACTCTCTATACTGTCCTTGTCTGTCTACGTCACACTCTCTATACTGTCCTTGTCTGTCTACATCACACACTGTATGCTGTCCCTATATGTCTACATCACACTCTCTACACTGTCTTTGTCTGTCTATATCACACTCTCTATACTGTTCTTGTCTGTCTACATCACACTCTCTATATTGTCCTTGTATGTCTACATCACACTCTCTGTACTGTTCTTGTCTGTCTACATCACACTCTCTATACTGTCCCTATATGTTTACATCACATATAATGTCCTTGTCTGCCTACATTACGCTCTCTATACTGTCCTTATCTGTCTACATCACACTCTCTATACTGTCCATATATGTCTACATCACATCTAATGTCCTTGTCTGCCTACATTACGCTCTCTATACTGTCCTTATCTGTCTACATCACACTCTCTATACTGTCCCTATATGTCTACATCACATCTAATGTCCTTGTCTGCCTACATTACGCTCTCTATACTGTCCTTATCTGTCTACATCACACTCTCTATACTGTCCTTATCTGTGTACATCACACTCCCTCTACTGTCCTTGTCTGTCTACATCACACTCTCTATACTGTCCTTGTCTGTCTACATCACACTCTCTATACTGTCCTTGTCTGTCTACATCACACTCTCTATACTGTCCTTATCTGTCTACATCACACTCTCTATACTGTCTTTGTCTGTCTACATCACACTCTCTATACTGTCCCTATATGTCTACTTCACACTCTCTATAATGTCCCTATATGTATGTCTACATCACATATAATGTCCTTGTCTGTCTACATCACTCTCTATACTGTCCCTATATGTCTATATCACACTCTCTATACTGTCCTTGTCTGTCTACATCACACTCTCTATACTGTCCTTATCTGTCTACATCACACTCCCTCTACTGTCCTTCTCTGTCTACATCACACTCTCTATACTGTCCTTGTCTGTCTACATCACACTCTCTATACTGTCCCTATATGTCTACATAACACTCTCTATACTGTCCTTGTCTGTCTACATCACACTCTTAAAACTGTCCTTGTCTGTCTACATCACACTCTCTATACTGTCCTTATCTGTCTACATCACACTCCCTCTACTGTCCTTGTCTGTCTACATCACACTCTCTATACTGTTCTTGTCTGTCTACATCACACTCTCTATACTGTCCTTGTCTGCCTACATCACACTCTCTATATTGTCCTTGTCTGTCTATATCACACTCTCTATACTGTCATTGTCTGTCTATATCACACTCTCTCTACTGTCCTTGTCTGTCTATATCACACTCTCTATACTGTCCTTGTCTGTCTATATCACACTCTCTCTACTGTCCTTGTCTGTCTACATCACACTCTCTATACTGTCCTTGTCTTTCTATATCATACTCTCTATAGTGTCCTTGTCTGTCTACATCACACTATCTATACTGTCCTTGTCTGTCTACATCACACTCTCTATACTGTCCCTATATGTCTACATCACACTCTCTATACTGTCCGTGTCTGTCTACATCACACTATCTATACTGTCCTTGTCTGTCTAAATCACACTCTCTATACTGTCCATATATGTCTACATCACACTCTCTATACTGTCCTTGTCTGTCTACATCACACTCTCTATACTGTCCTTGTCTGTCTACATCACACTCTCTATACTGTCCTTGTCTGTCTACATCACACTCTCTATACTGTCCTTGTCTGTCTACATCACACACTCTATACTGTCCCTATATGTCTACATCACACTCTCTACACTGTCCTTGTCTGTCTATATCACACTCTCTATACTGTTCTTGTCTGTCTACATCACACTCTCTATATTGTCCTTGTATGTCTACATCACACTCTCTGTACTGTTCTTGTCTGTCTACATCACACTCTCTATACTGTCCCTATATGTTTACATCACATATAATGTCTTTGTCTGCCTACATTACGCTCTCTATACTGTCCTTATCTGTCTACATCACACTCTCTATACTGTCCCTATATGTCTACATCACATCTAATGTCCTTGTCTGCCTACATTACGCTTTCTATACTGTCCTTATCTGTCTACATCACACTCTCTATACTGTCCTTATCTGTCTACATCACACTCCCTCTACTGTCCTTGTCTGTCTACATCACACTCTCTATACTGTCCTTGTCTGTCTACATCACACTCTCTATACTGTCACTATATGTCTATATCACACTCTCTATACTGTCCGTGTCTGTCTACAACACAATCTCTATACTGTCCTTGTCTGTCTACATCACACTCTCTATACTATCCCTATATATCTACATCACACTCTCTATACTGTCCTTGTCTGTCTACATCACACTCTCTATACTGTCCTTGTCTGTCTACATCACACTCTCTATACTGTCCTTGTCTGTCTACATCACACTCTCTATACTGTCCTTGTCTGTCTACGTCACACTCTCTATACTGTCCTTGTCTGTCTACATCACACACTGTATGCTGTCCCTATATGTCTACATCACACTCTCTACACTGTCTTTGTCTGTCTATATCACACTCTCTATACTGTTCTTGTCTGTCTACATCACACTCTCTATATTGTCCTTGTATGTCTACATCACACTCTCTGTACTGTTCTTGTCTGTCTACATCACACTCTCTATACTGTCCCTATATGTTTACATCACATATAATGTCCTTGTCTGCCTACATTACGCTCTCTATACTGTCCTTATCTGTCTACATCACACTCTCTATACTGTCCATATATGTCTACATCACATCTAATGTCCTTGTCTGCCTACATTACGCTCTCTATACTGTCCTTATCTGTCTACATCACACTCCCTCTACTGTCCCTGTCTGTCTACATCACACTCTCTATACTGTCCTTGTCTGTCTACATCACTCTCTCTATACTGTCTTTGTCTGTCTACATCACACTCTCTATACTGTCCCTATATGTCTACATCACACTCTCTATACTGTCCCTATATGTCTACATCACATATAATGTCCTTGTCTGTCTACATAACACTCTCTATACTGTCCTAATCTGTCTACATCACACTCTCTATACTGTCTTTGTCTGTCTACATCACACTCTCTATACTGTCCCTATATGTCTACATCACACTCTCTATAATGTCCCTATGTGTATGTCTACATCACATATAATGTCCTTGTCTGTCTTCATCACACTCTCTATACTCTCTATACTGTCCCTATATGTCTATATCACACTCTCTATACTGTCCTTGTCTGTCTACATCACACTCTCTATACTGTCCTTATCTGTCTACATCACACTCCCTCTACTGTCCTTCTCTGTCTACATCACACTCTCTATACTGTCCTTGTCTGTCTACATCACACTCTCTATACTGTCCCTATATGTCTACATAACACTCTCTATACTGTCCTTGTCCGTCTACATCACACTCTTAAAACTGTCCTTGTCTGTCTACATCACACTCTCTATACTGTCCTTGTCTGTCTACATCACAATCCCTCTACTGTCCTTGTCTGTCTACATCACACTCTCTATACTGTCCTTGTCTGTCTACATCACACTCTCTATACTGTCCATATATGTCTACATCACACTCTCTATACTGTCCTTGTCTGTCTACATCACACTCTCTAAACTGTCCTTGTCTGTCTACATCACACTCTCTATACTGTCCTTGTCTGTCTACATCACACTCTCTATACTGTCCTTGTCTGTCTACATCACACACTCTATACTGTCCCTATATGTCTACATCACACTTTCTACACTGTCCTTGTCTGTCTATATCACACTCTCTATACTGTTCTTGTCTGTCTACATCACACTCTCTATATTGTCCTTGTATGTCTACATCACACTCTCTGTACTGTTCTTGTCTGTCTACATCACACTCTCTATACTGTCCCTATATGTTTACATCACATATAATGTCCTTGTCTGCCTACATTACGCTCTCTATACTGTCCTTATCTGTCTACATCACACTCTCTATACTGTCCTTATCTGTCTACATCACACTCTCTATACTGTCCGTGTCTGTCTACATCACAATCTCTATACTGTCCTTGTCTGTCTACATCACACTCTCTATACTATCCCTATATGTCTACATCACACTCTCCTTACTGTCCTTGTCTGTCTACATCACACTCTCTATACTGTCCTTGTCTGTCTACATCACACTCTCTATACTGTCCTTGTCTGTCTACATCACACTCTCTATACTGTCCTTGTCTGTCTACATCACACTCTCTATACTGTCCTTGTCTGTCTACATCACACACTGTATGCTGTCCCTATATGTCTACATCACACTCTCTACACTGTCTTTGTCTGTCTATATCACACTCTCTATACTGTCCTTGTCTGTCTACATTACACTCTCTACACTGTCCCTATATGTCTACATAACACTCTCTATACTGTCCTTGTCTGTCTACATCACACTCTTAAAACTGTCCTTGTCTGTCTACATCACACTCTCTATACTGTCCTTATCTGTCTACATCACACTCCCTCTACTGTCCATGTCTGTCTATATCACACTCTCTATACTGTCCTTGTCTGTCTACATCACACTCTCTATACTGTCCGTGTCTGTCTACAACACACTCTCTATACTGTCCTTGTCTGTCTTCATCACACTCTCTATACTGTCCCTATATGTCTACATCACACTCTCTATACTGTCCTTGTCTGTCTACATCACACTCTCTATACTGTCCTTGTCTGTCTACATCACACTCTCTATACTGTCCTTGTCTGTCTACATCACACTCTCTATACTGTCCTTGTCTGTCTACATCTCACACTCTATACTGTCCCTATATGTCTACAGCACACTCTATATACTGTCCTTGTCTGTCTACATCACACTCTCTATACTGTCCTTGTCTGTCTACATAACACTCTCTATACTGTCCCTATATGTCTACATCACACTCTCTATACTGTCCTTGTCTGTCTATATAATAAATGTAATTAGTGTATATCACAAGCTCCCCAGGAAACACGCCCCCCCCCCCCCACATCTCTTGTCACCCCAGTATGGATAACTGATGTCTTACTGGGATAAGTGGTTCCTGTCCCTAGATGGGTGGTCGGTGGCTCAGTGGTCTCCTCCCTGGTTGTATAGATGGGGTCGGGTCCTGTAGTAACATCACTCGTGTATGTCGCTGTAATATAAACATGTTATTACTGAGCAGCCTCATGTGTCATTCAATTCTATATGTACCATCATCCATAATGTCCTTGTCTATCTATATCACACTCTCTATACTGTCCTTGTCTGTCTATATCACTCTCTCTATACTGTCCTTGTCTGTCTATATCACACTCTCTATACTATCCTTGTCTGTCTATATCACACTCCCTCTACTGTCCTTCACTATCTACATCACGCTCTCTATACTGTCCTTGACTGTCTATATCACACTCTCTATACTGCCCTTGACTGTCTAAATCACACTCTCAATACTGTCCCTATACGTCTATATCACATTCTATACTGTCCTTGTCTGTCTATATCACAATCTCTATACTGTCCTTGTATGTCTACATCACACTCTCTATACTGTCCCCATATGTCTATATCACATTCTATACTGTCCTTGTATGTCTATATCACTCTCTCTATACTGTCCTTGTCTGTCTATATCACACTCTCTATACTGTCCTTGTCTGTCTATATCACACTCCCTCTACTGTCCTTCACTATCTACATCACGCTCTCTATACTGTCCTTGACTGTCTATATCACACTATCTATACTGCCCTTGACTGTCTAAATCACACTCTCAATACTGTCCCTATATGTCTATATCACATTCTATACTGTCCTTGTCTGTCTATATCACAATCTCTATACTGTCCTTGTGTGTCTACATCACACTCTCTATACTGTCCCTATATGTCTATATCACATTCTATACTGTCCTTGTCTCTCTACATCACAATCTCTATACTGTCCTTGTCTGTCTACATCACACTTGCTCTACTGTCCTTGTCTGTCTACATCACACTCTCTATACTGTCCTTATTTGTCTATATCAAACTCTCTATACTGTCCTTGTCTGTCTATATCACACTGTCTATATCACACTCTCTATACTGTCCTTGTCCATCTATATCACACTCTCTACACTGTCCTTGTTTGTCTACATCACACTCTCTATATTGTCCTTGTCTGTCTACATCACACTCTCTATACTGTCCCTATATGTTTACATCACATATAATGTCCTTGTCTGCCTACATTACGCTCTCTATACTGTCCTTATCTGTCTACATCACACTCTCTATACTGTCCCTATATGTCTACATCACACTCTCTATACTGTCCTTGTCTGTCTACATCACACTATCTATACTGTCCTTGTCTGTCTACATCACACTCTCTATACTGTCCCTATATGTCTACATCACACTCTCTATACTGTCCGTGTCTGTCTACATCACACTATCTATACTGTCCTTGTCTGTCTACATCACACTCTCTATACTGTCCATATATGTCTACATCACACTCTCTATACTGTCCTTGTCTGTCTACATCACACTCTCTATACTGTCCTTGTCTGTCTACATCACACTCTCTACACTGTCCTTGTCTTTCTACATCACACTCTCTATACTGTCCTTGTCTGTCTACATCACACACTCTATACTGTCCCTATATGTCTACATCACACTCTCTACACTGTCCTTGTCTGTCTATATCACACTCTCTATACTGTTCTTGTCTGTCTACATCACACTCTCTATATTGTCCTTGTCTTTCTACATCACACTCTCTGTACTGTTCTTGTCTGTCTACATCACACTCTCTATACTGTCCCTATATGTCTACATCACATCTAATGTCCTTGTCTGCCTACATTACGCTTTCTATACTGTCCTTATCTGTCTACATCACACTCTCTATACTGTCCTTATCTGTCTACATCACACTCCCTCTACTGTCCTTGTCTGTCTACATCACACTCTCTATACTGTCCTTGTCTGTCTACATCACACTCTCTATACTGTCACTATATGTCTACATCACACTCTCTATACTGTCCGTGTCTGTCTACAACACAATCTCTATACTGTCCTTGTCTGTCTACATCACACTCTCTATACTATCCCTATATGTCTACATCACACTCTCTATACTGTCCTTGTCTGTCTACATCACACTCTCTATACTGTCCTTGTCTGTCTGCACCACACTCTCTATACTGTCCTTGTCTGTCTACATCACACTCTCTATACTGTCCTTGTCTGTCTACATCACACACTGTATGCTGTCCCTATATGTCTACATCACACTCTCTACACTGTCTTTGTCTGTCTATATCACACTCTCTATACTGTTCTTGTCTGTCTACATCACACTCTCTATATTGTCCTTGTATGTCTACATCACACTCTCTGTACTGTTCTTGTCTGTCTACATCACACTCTCTATACTGTGCCTATATGTTTACATCACATATAATGTCCTTGTCTGCCTACATTACGCTCTCTATACTGTCCTTATCTGTCTACATCACACTCTCTATACTGTCCATATATGTCTACATCACATCTAATGTCCTTGTCTGCCTACATTACGCTCTCTATACTGTCCTTATCTGTCTACATCACACTCCCTCTACTGTCCTTGTCTGTCTACATCACACTCTCTATACTGTCCTTGTCTGTCTACATCACACTCTCTATACTGTCCTTATCTGTCTACATCACACTCTCTATACTGTCTTTGTCTGTCTACATCACACTCTCTATACTGTCCCTATATGTCTACATCACACTCTCTATACTGTCCCTATATGTCTACATCACATATAATGTCCTTGTCTGTCTACATAACACTCTCTATACTGTCCTAATCTGTCTACATCACACTCTCTATACTGTCTTTGTCTGTCTACATCACACTCTCTATACTGTCCCTATATGTCTACATCACACTCTCTATAATGTCCCTATATGTATGTCTACATCACATATAATGTCCTTGTCTGTCTACATCACACTCTCTATACTCTCTATACTGTCCCTATATGTCTATATCACACTCTCTATACTGTCCTTGTCTGTCTACATCACACTCTCTATACTGTCCTTATCTGTCTACATCACACTCCCTCTACTGTCCTTCTCTGTCTACATCACACTCTCTATACTGTCCTTGTCTGTCTACATCACACTCTCTATACTGTCCCTATATGTCTACATAACACTCTCTATACTGTCCTTGTCTGTCTACATCACACTCTTAAAACTGTCCTTGTCTGTCTACATCACACTCTCTAAACTGTCCTTATCTGTCTACATCACAATCCCTCTACTGTCCTTGTCTGTCTACATCACACTCTCTATACTGTCCTTGTCTGTCTACATCACACTCTCTATACTGTCCATATATGTCTACATCACACTCTCTATACTGTCCTTGTCTGTCTACATCACACTCTCTAAACTGTCCTTGTCTGTCTACATCACACTCTCTATACTGTCCTTGTCTGTCTACATCACACTCTCTACACTGTCCTTGTCTGTCTACATTACACACTCTATACTGTCCCTATATGTCTACATCACACTTTCTACACTGTCCTTGTCTGTCTATATCACACTCTCTATACTGTTCTTGTCTGTCTACATCACACTCTCTATATTGTCCTTGTATGTCTACATCACACTCTCTGTACTGTTCTTGTCTGTCTACATCACACTCTCTATACTGTCCCTATATGTTTACATCACATATAATGTCCTTGTCTGCCTACATTACGCTCTCTATACTGTCCTTATCTGTCTACATCACACTCTCTATACTGTCCTTATCTGTCTACATCACACTCTCTATACTGTCCGTGTCTGTCTACATCACAATCTCTATACTGTCCTTGTCTGTCTACATCACACTCTCTATACTATCCCTATATGTCTACATCACACTCTCCTTACTGTCCTTGTCTGTCTACATCACACTCTCTATACTGTCCTTGTCTGTCTACATCACACTCTCTATACTGTCCTTGTCTGTCTACATCACACTCTCTATACTGTCCTTGTCTGTCTACATCACACACTGTATGCTGTCCCTATATGTCTACATCACACTCTCTACACTGTCTTTGTCTGTCTATATCACACTCTCTATACTGTCCTTGTCTGTCTACATTACACTCTCTACACTGTCCCTATATGTCTACATAACACTCTCTATACTGTCCTTGTCTGTCTACATCACACTCTTAAAACTGTCCTTGTCTGTCTACATCACACTCTCTATACTGTCCTTATCTGTCTACATCACACTCCCTCTACTGTCCATGTCTGTCTACAACACACTCTCTATACTGTCCTTGTCTGTCTTCATCACACTCTCTATACTGTCCCTATATGTCTACATCACACTCTCAATACTGTCCTTGTCTGTCTTCATCACACTCTCTATACTGTCCCTATATGTCTACATCACACTCTCTATACTGTCCTTGTCTGTCTACATCACACTCTCTATACTGTCCTTGTCTGTCTACATCACACTCTCTATACTATCCTTGTCTGTCTACATCTCACACTCTATACTGTCCCTATATGTCTACAGCACACTCTCTATACTGTCCTTGTCTGTCTACATCACACTCTCTATACTGTCCTTGTCTGTCTACATAACACTCTCTATACTGTCCCTATATGTCTACATCACACTCTCTATACTGTCCTTGTCTGTCTATATAATAAATGTAATTAGTGTATATCACAAGCTCCCCAGGAAACACGCCCCCCCCACATCTCTTGTCACCCCAGTATGGATAATTAATGTCTTACTGGGATAAGTGGTTCCTGTCCCTAGATGGGTGGTCGGTGGCTCAGTGGTCTCCTCCCTAGTTGTATAGATCGGGTCGGGTCCTGTAGTAACATCACTCGTGTATGTCGCTGTAATATAAACATGTTATTACTGAGCAGCCTCATGTGTCATTCTCTTCTATATGTACCATCATCCATATTGTCCTTGTCTATCTAAATCACACTCTGTATACTGTCCTTGTCTGTCTATATCACTCTCTCTATACTGTCCTTGTCTGTCTACATCACACTCTCTATACTGTCCTTGTCTGTCTACATCACGCTCTCTACACTGTCCTTGTCTGTCTACATCACACTCTCTATACTGTCCTTGTCTGTCTACATCACACTCTCTATACTGTCCTTGTCTGTCTACATCATACTCTCTATACTGTCCCTATATGTCAACATCACACTCTCTATACTGTCCTTGTCTGTCTACATCACACTCTCTATACTGTCCTTGTCCGTCTACATCACACTCTCTATACTGTCCTTGTCTGTCTACATCACACTCTCTATATTGTCCTTGTCTGTCTATATCACACTCTCTATACTGTCCTTCTCTGTCTACATCACACTCTCTATACTGTCCTTGTCTGTCTACATCACACTCTCTATACTGTACTTGTCTGTCTATATCACATTCTCTCTACTGTCCTTGTCTGTCTATATCACACTCTCTATACTGTCCTTGTCTATCTACATCACACTCTCTCTACTGTCCTTGTCTGTCTACATCACACTCTCTATACTGTCCTTGTCTGTCTATATAATAAATGTAATTAGTGTATATCACAAGTTCCCCAGGAAACACGCTCCCCCCACATCTCCTGTCACCCCAGTATGGATAATTGATGTCTTACTGGGATAAGTGGTTCCTGTCCCTAGATGGGTGGTCGGTGGCTCAGTGGTCTCCTCCATGGTTGTATAGATCGGGTCGGGTCCTGTAGTAACATCACTCGTGTATGTCGCTGTAATATAAACATGTTATTACTGAGCAGCCTCATGTGTCATTCTCTTCTATATGTACCATCATCCATACTGTCCTTGTCTATCTAAATCACACTCTCTATACTGTCCTTGTCTGTCTATATCACACTCTCTATACTGTCCTTGTCTGTCTACATCACACTCTCTATACTGTCCTTGTCTGTCTATATCACACTCTCTCTACTGTCCTTGTCTGTCTACATCACACTCTCTGTACTGTCCTTTTCTGTCTATATCACACTCTCTATACTGTCCTTGTCCGTCTATATCACACTCTCTACACTGTCCTTGTCTGTCTATATCACACTCTCTATACTGTCCTTGTCTGTCTATATCACACTCTCTATACTGTCCTTGTCCGTCTATATCACACTCTCTACACTGTCCTTGTCTGTCTATATCACACTCTCTATACTGTCCTTGTCTGTCTACATCACACTCTCTATACTGTCCTTGTCTGTCTACATCACACTCTCTCTATACTGTCCTTGTCTGTCTATATCACACTCTCTATACTGTCCTTGTCTGTCTACATCACACTCTCTGTACTGTCCTTGTCTGTCTACATCACACTCTCTGTACTGTCCTTGTCTGTCTACATCACACTCTCTATAGTGTCCTGGTCTGTCTACATCACACTCTCTATACTGTCCTTGTCTGTCTACATCACACTCTCTATACTGTCCCTATATGTCTACATCACACTCTCTATACTGTCCTTGTCTGTCTACATCACACTCTCTCTATACTGTCCTTGTCTGTCTACATCACACTCTCTATACTGTCCTTGTCTGTCTACATCACACTCTCTGTACTGTCCTTGTCTGTCTACATCACACTCTCTATATTGTCCTTGTCTGTCTACATCACACTCTCTATACTGTCCTTGTCTGTCTACATCACACTCTCTGTACTGTCCTTGTCTGTCTACATCACACTCTCTATACTGTCCTTGTCTGTCTACATCACACTCTCTATACTGTCCTTGTCTGTCTACATCACACTCTCTATACTGTCCTTGTCTGTCTACATCACACTCTCTGTACTGTCCTTGTCTGTCTACATCACACTCTCTATACTGTCCTTGTCTGTGTACATCACACTCTCTATACTGTCCCTATACGTCTACATCACACTCTCTATACTGTCCTTGCCTATCTACATCACACTCTCTATACTGTCCTTATCTGTCTACATCACACTCCCTCTACTGTCCTTGTCTGTCAACATCACACTCTCCATACTGTCCTTATCTGTCTACATCACACTCCCTCTACATCACACTCTCTATACTGTCCTTGCCTATCTACATCACACTCTCTATACTGTCCTTATCTGTCTACATCACACTCCCTCTACTGTCCTTGTCTGTCTACATCACACTCTCTATACTGTCCTTCTCTGTCTACATCACACTCTCTATACCGTCCTTGTCTGTCTACATCACACTCTCTATACCGTCCTTGTCTGTCTACATCACACTCTCTATACTGTCCTTCTCTGTCTACATCACACTCTCTATACTGCCCCTATATGTCATAGTAACATAGTATCTAAGGTTGAAAAAAGACAATTGTCCATCGAGTTCAACCTATTTGTGGTCTCCTATGCACGATTATTTTATATAAAATTTTGACTGAAGTTGATGACTGCCGTTACGTTTTACCCCTTTTTTTTATAATAACCATAGTGCGTGACTATGCCCCGTAACCCTGGATATCCTTATCCATTAGGAATTTATCTAACCCATTCTTAAAGGTGTTGACTGAGTTGGCCAGTACAACTCCCTCAGGCTGGGAATTCCAAACACGTATTGTCCTTACCATAAAAAAGCCTTTACGCCGTATTGTGCGGAATCTTCTCTCCTTTAACCTGAGCAAGTGTCCACAAGTTCTCTGTGTTGATCTAACCAAAAACAAGTCCTGCGCAAGATCTGTATATTGTCCCCTTATATATATTTGTAAATGTTGATCATGTCCCCTTTTAATCTCCTCTTTTCCAGTGTAAACATGCCTAGTCTTGCAAGCCTTTCCTCGTATTCCAGCGTCTCCATACCCTTAATTAGTTTGGTCGCCCGCCTTTGAACCTTTTCTGGCTCCAGAATATCCTTTTTGTAGTAAGGTGCCCAGAATTGTACACAGTATTCAAGGTGTGGCCTCACAAGTGATTTATATAATGGGAGTATAATACTCTCGTCCCTAGCATCAATTCCCCGTTTTATGCATGCTAATATCTTATTAGCCTTCTTTGCTGCAGTCCTACTTTGGGTACTACTGCTTAGTTTGCTATCTATGAGGACACCTAAGTCCTTTTCCAGTACAGAATCCCCTAATTTTACCCCATTTAGTAGGTAGGTGTTATTTTTGTTCTTGTTACCACAGTGTATTACCTTACACTTGTCTGTATTGAAGCGCATTCTTCATTTCGCTGCCCAAGCTTCTAGTTTAACTAAGTCGTTCTGAAGCGACTCAGCATCCCCCTCCGCATTTATAACTTTACACAATTTGGTATAATCTGCAAAAATTGACACCATGCTCTCTAGACCTTCTGTTAGGTCGTTAATGAAAATATTGAACAATAGCGGTCCTAATATTGAGCCTTGCGGCACACCACTTAGCACTTCAGTCCAAGTTGAAAAAGATCCATTAACCACAACGCGCTGCTCCCTATTATTTAACCAGTTTTTGACCCAAGTGCATATTGTGCATTCTAGCCCTGATTCTTGTAGCTTGTAGATAAGTCTCATGTGTGGTACAGTGTCGAATGCTTTGGCAAAATCTAAAAAGATTACATCCACCTCTTTACCCTGATCTAGGTTTGCGCTTACCGTTTCATAAAAGCCAAGTAAGTTGGTTTGACAGGATCTGTCCTTCATAAACCCATGTTGATTCCTTTTAATTACCTTATTGACTTCAAGGAACTTCTGAATACTATCTCTTAGAATACCTTCCAATACTTTCCCCACTATAGATGTAAGACTAACTGGTCTATAATTACCTGGTTCAGCTTTACTTCCCTTTTTGAATATAGGCACTACTTCCGCTATATGCCAGTGTTTGGGAACCATACCTGATATTACTGAATCCGTAAAGATCAAAAATAGTGGTTTTGCAAGTTCAGAGTGAAGCTCCATTAGAACCCTTGGGTGAATACCATCGGGACCTGGTGATTTATTAATCTTTAAATGTTTTAATCGGTCACAGACTACTTGTCACGATCCGGGTATCTGGACGCCATTTCTTACCCATCAGATGCCTCCTAAGGCTGGCTCAGCGCTCCAGGACCGGATCCCATCTGTTATCCTGATGTGTACATTCCTGTATCCTCTCCTGTCACTCTGGGACGCTGTCACAGTAAACGCCATATTACACCTGGCATGGCGTCTCCCGCGGCCTCCGCCGCCGTCCCTGAACTTCTGCATGCAGAGTGTCTGAGTGGCGATTACGTCAGCCGCGGCCTCCGCTGTGTCCGCGTGGTTGGATGTGCATCTGTCAGCCTGGCGCCTCCTGTCTCCGGTGGCCGGCGCCGCCATTACTGTTTTCATTACCACATGGATTACAAACCAAACTTCCCTCCAAGTGTCTGCATGGGCGCAGCCATCTTGGATTCTGTCAGCTGATCATTTCCACCAATCTGTTCTCAGTATTGATAATCTGCATAATTGCCTAGCCAATCCCTTCCTTGCTGCAGGTATAAATACACTGTGCCTGAGCAAGGAAGGCGTCAGTGCTTTGGTTGTCAATCCTAGTTCCAGTTTGTCTCTCTTCTGTGAATGTCTTCCAGGTTCCAGATCCTGTCTCCAGACTTCTGCTATAGAGACCCGCACCAGCATTCCATCTGCGGTGTAGCCTGACTCTCCGATCCATTCTGGACTCACCTGTTTCCAGCTACAACATCACCTGCTTCCAGCTCAGCTTCCAGCAGTGTACAGCTTCTCTTAAAGGGCCGGTGTCCTTTCTGCAGTTTACCACTCTCCACCGGTATTATTATTTCTCCGCTCTCAAGTTCTACATTTCAGTTCATATTTCATCGCTCCCAAGTTCATTTATTATTTAACTGGTTCCAGCCAGTATCCACTCCGTGCTAACAACAGTCTGGTTCCAGCCAGTATCCACAGCAGCTGTTTTATCTTCAGCAACCCAGCTTTTCCTGGAACACCAGCTGGCACAATCCTGGGTTATCTCCATTGCTACAGTCGGGCCTGGTAAGGACTTTCCATCTAGAAGATCATAAGAACTATCTCACACTACCAGTGCCCTGTGGCTCCTGCCATCCTGTAGTACCCAGGAACTGTATTTATTCTTTGCTGACTTTTACGTTTTCTTTTACTGCTGCTGTGTTGCGGAGTTGTCATAATAAACATCATTGACTTTTATCCAAGTTGTCGTGGTCACGCCTTCGGGCAGTTATTATTCATGTTACTTACATGTCCAGGGGTCTGATACAACCTCCCAGGTTCCGGTACATCTCAGCCCCTACAACTGAGGCTGCCTCCCGTCAGCTCAGGCCCTCAGTTGTGACAGCAAGCACTGACCTAATGAATCCAGCCGGAGACCAGGATCAAGCGGCCAGGCCGATGCAAGAACTGGCAGCCCGACTAGAACATCAGGAGGCTGCACAGGGCCACATCATCCGCTGTCTCCAGGATCTCTCTACTCGGCTGGATGGGATTCAGACAACTCTCCGTGGATTAGGCGCGTCTGGTGCGTCAACCACAGTGACTCCAGCTATAACCCCACCCACCTTACCCATTTCTGCTCCACGTCTTCATCTTCCAACGCCAGCAAAATTTGACGGATCTCCAAGATTCTGCAGGGGATTTCTCAACCAGTGTGAGATTCAGTTTGAGCTACAACCTGGCAATTTTCCCAGTGACCGTACAAAAATTGCCTACATTATTTCTCTTCTCAGTGGCTCAGCCCTTGATTGGGCATCACCGTTATGGGAGAGGTCCGACACCCTGCTATCTTCCTACACTGGCTTCGTGTCAACATTCAGGCGCATCTTCGACGAGCCAGGCCGGGTAACCTCAGCTTCATCCGAGATTCTCCGTTTACGCCAGGGGTCACGTACTGTAGGACAATATCTGATACAGTTCCAGATCCTGGCATCCGAACTGGCATGGAACGACGAGGCCCTGTATGCTGCATTCTGGCATGGCTTATCTGAGCGTATTAAAGATGAGTTAGCTACCAGAGACTTGCCTTCTAAGTTAGATGAGCTAATCTCACTCTGCACGAAAGTTGATTTACGTTTCAGAGAGAGAGCAACTGAGCGTGGAAGATCATCTGCTCCAAAATCTTCTGCTCCTCATCCTCGTCAACTGTCACCATCTAAAGATGAGCCCATGCAACTTGGCCGTTCCCGTTTAACTCCTGCTGAGCGCCGAAGACGTCTCTCCGAGTTTCTCTGTCTCTATTGTGCAGCTCCGTCTCACACCATTAATGCCTGTCCCAAACGTCCGGGAAACTCCAAATCCTAGCTCGCCAAGGAGAGGGCCGGCTAGGAGTAATGATCTCCTCTCCATCTCCTCAAGATTGTAATCTCCCAGTCTCGCTTCAAGTTGCTCAACGTTATCGGAACGTCATTGCCCTCCTTGATTCCGGAGCAGCTGGGAACTTTATTACCGAAGCCTATGTTAAACGGTGGTCCCTACCCACCGAGAGACTTCCTTCGTCCATTTCTTTAACTGCCGTGGATGGCAGCAAAATTTTTGATGCAGTTATTTCTTTAAGGACTCTACCAGTTCGTCTGAGAGTGGGAGTTCTTCATTCCGAACTTATTTCTTTTTTAGTGATTCCAAGAGCCACACATCCTGTGGTCCTGGGCCTTCCATGGCTCCGTCTTCACAATCCTACAATTGATTGGACGACTACGCAAATCCTGGCATGGGGTTCCTCCTGTGCTGAGACATGTTTGTTTAAAGTATTGCCTGTCTGTTCTTCCTCCCCCAGGTCGTCTGATGTTCCACCTCCTCCATATCAAGATTTCACGGATGTGTTCAGTAAAGCTTCTGCTGATATCCTTCCTCCTCATAGAGAATGGGACTGTCCGATTGATCTCGTTCCAGGGAAGGTTCCACCTCGAGGCCGAACTTATCCGTTGTCTCTGCCTGAGACGCATTCTATGGAGGAATATATTAAAGAGAACCTAGCAAAGGGGTTCATTCGACCTTCTTCTTCTCCAGCCGGCGCAGGCTTCTTTTTTGTAAAAAAGAAAGATGGTGGTCTGCGGCCGTGCATCGACTACAGAGGTTTGAACGACATTACCATCAAGAACCGTTATCCTTTACCCCTGATTACTGAGCTCTTTGACAGAGTTAGCGGAGCTACCATCTTTACAAAGCTGGACTTGCGAGGTGCATACAATCTCATCCGGATCCGTGAGGGTGACGAGTGGAAGACCGCCTTTAACTCCCGTGACGGACATTATGAGTACCTCGTCATGCCCTTCGGATTGAGCAATGCTCCAGCTGTCTTCCAGCATTTTGTCAATGAGATCTTCAGAGACATTCTATACCGTCATGTCGTGGTCTATCTAGACGATATCCTCATTTTTGCCAACGATTTAGAGGAACATCGTTTTTGGGTTAAAGAGGTTCTGTCCCGTCTCCGTGTCAATCATCTCTATTGCAAATTAGAAAAATGCGTCTTTGAAGTCAAGTCCATTCCGTTTCTAGGGTACATTGTGTCCGGTTCCGGACTAGAGATGGATCCTGAGAAACTACAAGCAATCCAAAATTGGCCGGTACCCTTAACCCTCAAAGGGGTCCAGAGGTTCTTAGGGTTCGCCAACTATTACCAAAAGTTTATACGAGACTTTTCCACCATTGTGGCGCCTATTACTGCTTTCACTAAGAAGGGTGCTAACCCGTCCAAGTGGTCTGAAGAAGCCATGCAAGCATTTCATCTTTTAAAACAAAGGTTCATCTCTGCGCCTGTTCTGAAACAGCCTGACATCGACTCTCCTTTCATCTTAGAGGTGGATGCCTCCTCCGTTGGAGTAGGAGCGGTGTTATCTCAGAGGGCTAAAGATGGCCATTTACACCCTTGCAGTTTCTTCTCCCGGAAGTTCTCCCCAGCTGAGCGCAACTATGCCATTGGCGACCAGGAGTTGCTAGCCATCAAGCTCGCTCTAGAAGAGTGGAGGTATCTGTTGGAGGGAGCTTCTCATTCAATCACCATACTTACAGACCACAAGAACCTTTTATACCTGAAGGGCGCACAATGTCTCAACCCTCGTCAGGCCAGATGGGCACTTTTCTTTTCCAGGTTCGACTTTAAACTCCAGTTCTGTCCGGGCTCTCAGAATCGCAAGGCCGATGCCCTTTCCCGCTCATGGGAGCAAGAAAATGAGTCAGAGTCTTCAGACAAGCATCCTATTATAAATCCGTTGGCATTCTCCACGGTAGGGATGGACTCTACGCCCCCATCAGGGAAAAGTTTTGTGAAGCCGATGCTAAGGAAGAAGCTCATGCATTGGGCCCATGCTTCCCGTTTTGCCGGACATACAGGTATCCAAAAAACCCTGGAGTTTATCTCTAGGTCCTATTGGTGGCCAACTCTGAAAAAGGACGTCTTGGAGTTTATTGCATCTTGCCCAAAGTGTGCCCAACATAAAGTATCCCGCCAGTCGCCTGCGGGGCAACTGGTTCCACTATCCGTTCCCCGTCGACCATGGACCCACTTGTCGATGGATTTCATTACAGACTTACCCATGTGCAACAAGTTCAATACCATCTGGGTGGTAGTTGACCGGTTCACCAAGATGGCACACTTCATTCCTCTCACCGGTCTTCCGTCAGCTTCCAAGTTGGCTCAAGTATTCATACAAGAGATCTTCCGACTCCACGGTCTTCCTGAAGAAATTATCTCAGATCGAGGAGTTCAATTCACAGCCAAATTCTGGCGAAGTTTATGTCAAGTCCTCCAAGTCAAGCTAAAGTTTTCCACGGCTTACCATCCTCAGACCAATGGTCAAACCGAGAGGGTGAATCAGGACTTGGAGGCCTTCCTCCGCATCTATGTGTCCTCCTCTCAAGATGACTGGGTTCAATTACTTCCCTGGGCCGAGTTCTGTCATAACAACCAGTATCATTCTTCATCTGCTTCAACACCATTCTTCACTAACTTTGGATTCCACCCTAAAGTCCCTGAGTTCCAACCGCTTCCAGCAACTTCTGTTCCCGCAGTGGATATCACCTTGCATCAGTTTGCCAATATCTGGAAGAGCGTACGATCAGCTCTGCTCAAGGCATCGTTCAGGTACAAGAAGTTTGCGGATAAGAAGCGTCGAGCAGTTCCTGCTCTCAAGGTGGGTGATCGGGTATGGTTATCCACGAAGAATTTGAGGTTAAGAGTTCCCAGTATGAAGTTTGCACCTCGCTATATCGGTCCTTTCAAGATTGAACAAGTCATCAATCCTGTTGCTTACAGACTCCAGTTGCCTCCCTTCTTAAAAATACCCAGGACATTCCATGTTTCCCTGTTGAAACCGCTGATCTTGAATCGGTTTCATTCCTCACTTCCTCCAACTCCGAAAGTCCAAACTCAACGAGGCGTTGAGTATGAAGTGGCCAAGATCCTGGACTCACGTCACCGTTACGGTCAACTACAATATCTTATTGACTGGAAGGGTTATGGTCCTGAGGAACGTTCATGGACCAATGCTTCTGATGTCCATGCTCCTGCCTTGGTCCGGAGATTCCATTCCAAGTTTCCTCAAAAGCCAAAGAAGTGTCCTGGGGCCACTCCTAAAGGGGGGGGTGCTGTCACGATCCGGGTATCTGGACGCCATTTCTTACCCATCAGATGCCTCCTAAGGCTGGCTCAGCGCTCCAGGACCGGATCCCATCTGTTATCCTGATGTGTACATTCCTGTATCCTCTCCTGTCACTCTGGGACGCTGTCACAGTAATCGCCATATTACACCTGGCATGGCGTCTCCCGCGGCCTCCGCCACCGTCCCTGAACTTCTGCATGCAGAGTGTCTGAGTGGCGATTACGTCAGCCGCGGCCTCCGCTGTGTCCACGTGGTTGGATGTGCATCTGTCAGCCTGGCGCCTCCTGTCTCCGGTGGCCGGCGCCGCCATTACTGTTTTCATTACCACATGGATTACAAACCAAACTTCCCTCCAAGTGTCTGCATGGGCGCAGCCATCTTGGATTCTGTCAGCTGATCATTTCCACCAATCTGTTCTCAGTATTGATAATCTGCATAATTGCCTAGCCAATCCCTTCCTTGCTGCAGGTATAAATACACTGTGCCTGAGCAAGGAAGGCGTCAGTGCTTTGGTTGTCAAACCTAGTTCCAGTTTGTCTCTCTTCTGTGAATGTCTTCCAGGTTCCAGATCCTGTCTCCAGACTTCTGCTATAGAGACCCGCACCAGCATTCCATCTGCGGTGTAGCCTGACTCTCCGATCCATTCTGGACTCACCTGTTTCCAGCTACAACATCACCTGCTTCCAGCTCAGCTTCCAGCAGTGTACAGCTTCTCTTAAAGGGCCGGTGTCCTTTCTGCAGTTTACCACTCTCCACCGGTATTATTATTTCTCCGCTCTCAAGTTCTACATTTCAGTTCATATTTCATCGCTCCCAAGTTCATTTATTATTTAACTGGTTCCAGCCAGTATCCACTCCGTGCTAACAACAGTCTGGTTCCAGCCAGTATCCACAGCAGCTGTTTTATCTTCAGCAACCCAGCTTTTCCTGGAACACCAGCTGGCACAATCCTGGGTTATCTCCATTGCTACAGTCGGGCCTGGTAAGGACTTTCCATCTAGAAGATCATAAGAACTATCTCACACTACCAGTGCCCTGTGGCTCCTGCCATCCTGTAGTACCCAGGAACTGTATTTATTCTTTGCTGACTTTTACGTTTTCTTTTACTGCTGCTGTGTTGCGGAGTTGTCATAATAAACATCATTGACTTTTATCCAAGTTGTCGTGGTCACGCCTTCGGGCAGTTATTATTCATGTTACTTACATGTCCAGGGGTCTGATACAACCTCCCAGGTTCCGGTACATCTCAGCCCCTACAACTGAGGCTGCCTCCCGTCAGCTCAGGCCCTCAGTTGTGACACTACTTCCTCGCTTAAATAAGTACCTATCAGTGGGATATTCTCATTATTGAGATTATGTGTTAGTCCCTGAATTGGGTCCTCTCTAGTAAATACTGTTGAAAAAAACTCATTTAGTGTGTCCGCTTTGTCATTATCATTTTTGCTTAAGACTCCCAACTTGTCTTTTAAAGGGCCTATACTCTCCTTCTTTAATCTCTTGCTATTAATGTATTTAAATAATTTTTTGGGATTCGCTTTGCTTTCCTTTGCTACTAGTTTTTCAGTTTCTACTTTAGCCGCTCTTATTTCCTTTTTGCATATTTTGTTACATTCCTTATAGTGCTGAAATGACTCTGCTTCCCCGTCAGATTTGTATTTTTTAAATGCTCGCCTTTTCTTGCCCATAAGTTCCTTTATCTTTTTGTTAAGCCACATCGGTTTATGATTTTTATTCCTTTTTTTGGTGCTCGTATGAATAAATTTGAGTGTATTTTTAGCTAGCAGGAATTTTAGTTCCTCCCATTTCTCCGTAGTATTTTTTCCTAAAAACAAACCTTCCCATTCAATGTCCCTGAAAAATACCCTCATCTTTTCAAAATTCGCTTTGCTAAAGTTTAGAGTCCTAGTTGAGCCAGTATAGGGCTGTTTATGAAAACTGATATTGAATGTGACCATATTGTGGTCGCTGTTTTCTATGGGTTCCCCTACTATAATACCTGATACCAAATCCCCATTGTTTGTTAATGCCAGGTCTAAGATTGCATTGTACCTAGTTGGTTCCTCAATTAGTTGAACTAAGCAGTTATCATTACACTCACACTCCCTATAGTGTCCTTGTCTGTCTATATCACACTCTCTATACCGTCCTTGTCTGTCTATATCACACTCTCTATACCGTCCTTGTCTGCCTACATCACACTCTCTATACTGTCCTTGTCTGTCTATAACACACTTTCTATACTGTCCTTGTCTGTCTATATCACACTTTCTATACTGTCCTTGTCTCTCTACACCACACTTTCTATACTGTCCTTGTCTGTCTATATCACACTCTCTATACTGTCCTTATCGGTCTACATCACACTCTCTATACTGCCCTGGTCTGTCTACATCACACTCTCTATACTGTCCTTGTCTGTCTGCATCACACTCTCTATACTGTCCTTGTCTGCCTACATCACACTCTCTATACTGCCCTTGTCTGTTCAAATCACATTTTCTATACTGTCCTTGTCTGTCTATATCACTCTCTATACTGTCATTGTCTGTCTACATCACACTCTCTATACTGTCCCTATATGTCTTCATCAAACTCTATATACTGTCCTTATCTGTCTACATCACGCTCTCTATACTGTACCTATATGTCTACACCAAACTCTCTATACTGTCCATATATGTCTACATCACACTCTCTATGCTGCCCCTATATGTCTACATCACACTCTCTATACTATCCTTCTCTGCCTACATCACACTTTCTATACTGTCCTTGTCTGCCTACATCACACTCTCTATACTGTCCTTGTCTGTCTACATCACAATCTCTATACTGTCCTTGTCTGTCTATATCACACTCTCTATACTGTCCTTATCTGTCTACATCACACTCTCTATATTGTCCTGGTCTGTCTACATCACACTCTCTATACTGTCCTTGTTGGTCTGCGTCACACTCTCTATACTGTCCTTGTCTGTCTACATCACACTCTCTATACTGTCCTTGTCTGTCTACATCACACTCTCTATACTGCCCTTGTATTTCTACATCACACTCTCTATACTGTCCTTGTCTTTCTACATCACACTCTCTATACTGTCCATGTCTGTCTACATCACATGCTCTATACTGTCCCTATATGTCTACATCACACAAATTATACTGTCCCTATATGTCTACATCACACTCTATGCTACCCCTATATGTCTACATCACACTCTCTATACTGTCCCTATATGTGTATATCACACTCCATATACTGTCTTTGTCTGTGTGTGTTACGCTCTCTATACTGTCATTGTCTGTGTTACGCTCTCTATACTGTCCCTATATGTCTACTAGAGATGAGCGGGTTCGGTTTCTTTGAATCCGAACCCGCACGAACTTCACTTTTTTTTTCACGGGTCCGAGCGACTCGGATCTTCCCGCCTTGCTCGGTTAACCCGAGCGCGCCCGAACGTCATCATGACGCTGTCGGATTCTCGCGAGACTCGGATTCTATATAAGGAGCCGCGCGTCGCCGCCATTTTCACACGTGCATTGAGATTGATAGGGAGAGGACGTGGCTGGCGTCCTCTCCATTAGAATAGATTAGAAGAGAGAGAGAGAGAGAGAGAGATTGTGCAGACAGAGTTTACCACAGTGACCAGTGCAGTTGTTGTTAAGTTAACTTTTATTTAATATATCCGTTCACTGCCTGAAAAAAACGATACACAGCAGTCACACAGTGTGACTCAGTCTGTGTGCACTCAGCTCAGCCCAGTGTGCTGCACATCAATGTATAAAAGCTTATAATAATTGTGGGGGAGACTGGGGAGCACTGCAGGTTGTTATAGCAGGAGCCAGGAGTACATAATATTATATTAATTTAAAATTAAACAGTGCACACTTTTGCTGCAGGAGTGCCACTGCCAGTGTGACTAGTGGTGACCAGTGCCTGACCACCAGTATAGTAGTATATTGTTGTATACTATCTCTTTATCAACCAGTCTATATTAGCAGCAGACACAGTACAGTGCGGTAGTTCACGGCTGTGGCTACCTCTGTGTCGGCAGTCGGCACTCGGCAGGCAGTCCGTCCATCCATAATTGTATAATTATATACCACCTAACCGTGGTATTTTTTTTTCTTTCTTTATACCGTCGTCATAGTCATACTAGTTGTTACGAGTATACTACTATCTCTTTATCAACCAGTGTACAGTGCGGTAGTTCACGGCTGTGGCTACCTCTGTGTCGGCAGTCGGCAGGCAGTCCGTCCATCCATAATTGTATTATTATAATATATACCACCTAACCGTGGTTTTTTTTTCATTCTTTATACCGTCATAGTGTCATACTAGTTGTTACGAGTATACTACTATCTCTTTATCAACCAGTGTACAGTGCGGTAGTTCACGGCTGTGGCTACCTCTGTGTCGGCAGTCGGCAGGCAGTCCGTCCATCCATAATTGTATTATAATATATACCACCTAACCGTGGTTTTTTTTTCATTCTTTATACCGTCATAGTGTCATACTAGTTGTTACGAGTATACTACTATCTCTTTATCAACCAGTGTACAGTGCGGTAGTTCACGGCTGTGGCTACCTCTGTGTCGGCAGTCGGCAGGCAGTCCGTCCATCCATAATTGTATTATAATATATACCACCTAACCGTGGTTTTTTTTTTCATTCTTTATACCGTCATAGTCAGTCATACTAGTTGTTACGAGTATACTACTATCTCTTTATCAACCAGTGTACAGTGCGGTAGTTCACGGCTGTGGCTACCTCTGTGTCGGCACTCGGCAGGCAGTCCGTCCATCCATAATTGTATTATAATATATACCACCTAACCGTGGTTTTTTTTTCATTCTTTATACCGTCATAGTGTCATACTAGTTGTTACGAGTATACTACTATCTCTTTATCAACCAGTGTACAGTGCGGTAGTTCACGGCTGTGGCTACCTCTGTGTCGGCAGTCGGCAGGCAGTCCGTCCATCCATAATTGTATTATAATATATACCACCTAACCGTGGTTTTTTTTTCATTCTTTATACCGTCATAGTGTCATACTAGTTGTTACGAGTATACTACTATCTCTTTATCAACCAGTGTACAGTGCGGTAGTTCACGGCTGTGGCTACCTCTGTGTCGGCAGTCGGCAGGCAGTCCGTCCATCCATAATTGTATTATAATATATACCACCTAACCGTGGTTTTTTTTTCATTCTTTATACCGTCATAGTCAGTCATACTAGTTGTTACGAGTATACTACTATCTCTTTATCAACCAGTGTACAGTGCGGTAGTTCACGGCTGTGGCTACCTCTGTGTCGGAACTCGGCAGGCAGTCCGTCCATCCATAATTGTATTACAATATATACCACCTAACCGTGGTTTTTTTTTCATTCTTTATACCGTCATAGTCAGTCATACTAGTTGTTACGAGTATACTACTATCTCTTTATCAACCAGTGTACAGTGCGGTAGTTCACGGCTGTGGCTACCTCTGTGTCGGAACTCGGCAGGCAGTCCGTCCATCCATAATTGTATTACAATATATACCACCTAACCGTGGTTTTTTTTTCATTCTTTATACCGTCATAGTCAGTCATACTAGTTGTTACGAGTATACTACTATCTCTTTATCAACCAGTGTACAGTGCGGTAGTTCACGGCTGTGGCTACCTCTGTGTCGGAACTCGGCAGGCAGTCCGTCCATCCATAATTGTATTATTATAATATATACCACCTAACCGTGGTTTTTTTTTCATTCTTTATACCGTCATAGTGTCATACTAGTTGTTACGAGTATACTACTATCTCTTTATCAACCAGTGTACAGTGCGGTAGTTCACGGCTGTGGCTACCTCTGTGTCGGCAGTCGGCAGGCAGTCCGTCCATCCATAATTGTATTATAATATATACCACCTAACCGTGGTTTTTTTTTCATTCTTTATACCGTCATAGTCAGTCATACTAGTTGTTACGAGTATACTACTATCTCTTTATCAACCAGTGTACAGTGCGGTAGTTCACGGCTGTGGCTACCTCTGTGTCGGCACTCGGCAGGCAGTCCGTCCATCCATAATTGTATTACAATATATACCACCTAACCGTGGTTTTTTTATACCACCTAACCGTGGCAGTCCGTCCATAATTGTATACTAGTATCCAATCCATCCATCTCCATTGTTTACCTGAGGTGCCTTTTAGTTCTGCCTATAAAATATGGAGAACAAAAAAGTTGAGGTTCCAAAATTAGGGAAAGATCAAGATCCACTTCCACCTCGTGCTGAAGCTGCTGCCACTAGTCATGGCCGAGACGATGAAATGCCAGCAACGTCGTCTGCCAAGGCCGATGCCCAATGTCATAGTACAGAGCATGTCAAATCCAAAACACCAAATATCAGAAAAAAAAGGACTCCAAAACCTAAAATAAAATTGTCGGAGGAGAAGCGTAAACTTGCCAATATGCCATTTACCACACGGAGTGGCAAGGAACGGCTGAGGCCCTGGCCTATGTTCATGGCTAGTGGTTCAGCTTCACATGAGGATGGAAGCACTCAGCCTCTCGCTAGAAAACTGAAAAGACTCAAGCTGGCAAAAGCACCGCAAAGAACTGTGCGTTCTTTGAAATCCCAAATCCACAAGGAGAGTCCAATTGTGTCGTTTGCGATGCCTGACCTTCCCAACACTGGACGTGAAGAGCATGCGCCTTCCACTATTTGCATGCCCCCTGCAAGTGCTGGAAGGAGCACCCGCAGTCCAGTTCCTGATAGTCAGATTGAAGATGTCAGTGTTGAAGTACACCAGGATGAGGAGGATATGGGTGTTGCTGGCGCTGGGGAGGAAATTGACCAGAAGGATTCTGATGGTGAGGTGGTTTGTTTAAGTCAGGCACCCGGGGAGACACCTGTTGTCCGTGGGAGGAATATGGCCGTTGACATGCCAGGTGAAAATACCAAAAAAATCAGCTCTTCGGTGTGGAGGTATTTCACCAGAAATGCGGACAACAAGTGTCAAGCCGTGTGTTCCCTTTGTCAAGCTGTAATAAGTAGGGGTAAGGACGTTAACCACCTCGGAACATCCTCCCTTATACGTCACCTGCAGCGCATTCATAATAAGTCAGTGACAAGTTCAAAAACTTTGGGTGACAGCGGAAGCAGTCCACTGACCAGTAAATCCCTTCCTCTTGTAACCAAGCTCACGCAAACCACCCCACCAACTCCCTCAGTGTCAATTTCCTCCTTCCCCAGGAATGCCAATAGTCCTGCAGGCCATGTCACTGGCAAGTCTGACGAGTCCTCTCCTGCCTGGGATTCCTCCGATGCATCCTTGCGTGTAACGCCTACTGCTGCTGGCGCTGCTGTTGTTGCCGCTGGGAGTCGATGGTCATCCCAGAGGGGAAGTCGTAAGCCCACTTGTACTACTTCCAGTAAGCAATTGACTGTTCAACAGTCCTTTGCGAGGAAGATGAAATATCACAGCAGTCATCCTACTGCAAAGCGGATAACTGAGGCCTTGGCATCCTGGGTGGTGAGAAACGTGGTTCCGGTATCCATCATTACTGCAGAGCCAACTAGAGACTTGTTGGAGGTACTGTGTCCCCGGTACCAAATACCATCTAGGTTCCATTTCTCTAGGCAGGCGATACCGAAAATGTACACAGACCTCAGAAAAAGAGTCACCAGTGTCCTAAAAAATGCAGCTGTACCCAATGTCCACTTAACCACGGACATGTGGACAAGTGGAGCAGGGCAGGGTCAGGACTATATGACTGTGACAGCCCACTGGGTAGATGTATGGACTCCCGCCGCAAGAACAGCAGCGGCGGCACCAGTAGCAGCATCTCGCAAACGCCAACTCTTTCCTAGGCAGGCTACGCTTTGTATCACCGCTTTCCAGAATACGCACACAGCTGAAAACCTCTTACGGCAACTGAGGAAGATCATCGCGGAATGGCTTACCCCAATTGGACTCTCCTGTGGATTTGTGGCATCGGACAACGCCAGCAATATTGTGTGTGCATTAAATCTGGGCCAATTCCAGCACGTCCCATGTTTTGCACATACCTTGAATTTGGTGGTGCAGAATTTTTTAAAAAACGACAGGGGCGTGCAAGAGATGCTGTCGGTGGCCAGAAGAATTGCGGGACACTTTCGGCGTACAGGCACCACGTACAGAAAACTGGAGCACCACCAAAAACTACTGAACCTGCCCTGCCATCATCTGAAGCAAGAAGTGGTAACGAGGTGGAATTCAACCCTCTATATGCTTCAGAGGTTGGAGGAGCAGCAAAAGGCCATTCAAGCCTATACAATTGAGCACGATATAGTAGGTGGAATGCACCTGTCTCAAGTGCAGTGGAGAATGATTTCAACGTTGTGCAAGGTTCTGATGCCCTTTGAACTTGCCACACGTGAAGTCAGTTCAGACACTGCCAGCCTGAGTCAGGTCATTCCCCTCATCAGGCTTTTGCAGAAGAAGCTGGAGGCATTGAAGGAGGAGCTAACACGGAGCGATTCCGCTAGGCATGTGGGACTTGTGGATGCAGCCCTTAATTCGCTTAACAAGGATTCACGGGTGGTCAATCTGTTGAAATCAGAGCACTACATTTTGGCCACCGTGCTCGATCCTAGATTTAAAGCCTACCTTGGATCTCTCTTTCCGGCAGACACAGGTCTGCTGGGGTTGAAAGACCTGCTGGTGACAAAATTGTCAAGTCAAGCGGAACGCGACCTGTCAACATCTCCTCCTTCACATTCTCCCGCAACTGGGGGTGCGAGGAAAAGGCTCAGAATTCCGAGCCCACCCGCTGGCGGTGATGCAGGGCAGTCTGGAGCGACTGCTGATGCTGACATCTGGTCCGGACTGAAGGACCTGACAACGATTACGGACATGTCGTCTACTGTCACTGCATATGATTCTCTCAACATTGATAGAATGGTGGAGGATTATATGAGTGACCGCATCCAAGTAGGCACGTCACACAGTCCGTACTTATACTGGCAGGAAAAAGAGGCAATTTGGAGGCCCTTGCACAAACTGGCTTTATTCTACCTAAGTTGCCCTCCCACAAGTGTGTACTCCGAAAGAGTGTTTAGTGCCGCCGCTCACCTTGTCAGCAATCGGCGTACGAGGTTACATCCAGAAAATGTGGAGAAGATGATGTTCATTAAAATGAATTATAATCAATTCCTCCGCGGAGACATTGACCAGCAGCAATTGCCTCCACAAAGTACACAGGGAGCTGAGATGGTGGATTCCAGTGGGGACGAATTGATAATCTGTGAGGAGGGGGATGTACACGGTGATATATCGGAGGGTGAAGATGAGGTGGACATCTTGCCTCTGTAGAGCCAGTTTGTGCAAGGAGAGATTTAGAGCCAGTTTGTGCAAGGAGAGATTAATTGCTTCTTTTTTGGGGGGGGTCCAAACCAACCCGTCATATCAGTCACAGTCGTGTGGCAGACCCTGTCACTGAAATGATGGGTTGGTTAAAGTGTGCATGTCCTGTTTTGTTTATACAACATAAGGGTGGGTGGGAGGGCCCAAGGATAATTCCATCTTGCACCTCTTTTTTCTTTTCTTTTTCTTTGCATCATGTGCTGATTGGGGAGGGTTTTTTGGAAGGGACATCCTGCGTGACACTGCAGTGCCACTCCTAGATGGGCCCGGTGTTTGTGTCGGCCACTAGGGTCGCTAATCTTACTCACACAGCTACCTCATTGCGCCTCTTTTTTTCTTTGCGTCATGTGCTGTTTGGGGAGGGTTTTTTGGAAGGGACATCCTGCGTGACACTGCAGTACCACTCCTAGATGTGCCCGGGTTTGTGTCGGCCACTAGGGTCGCTAATCTTACTCACACAGTCAGCTACCTCATTGCGCCTCTTTTTTTCTTTGCGTCAGTGCTGTTTGGGGAGGGTTTTTTGGAAGGGCCATCCTGCGTGACACTGCAGTGCCACTCCTAGATGGGCCCGGTGTTTGTGTCGGCCACTAGGGTCGCTAATCTTACTCACAACAGCTACCTCATTGCGCCTCTTTTTTTCTTTGCGTCATGTGCTGTTTGGGAGGGTTTTTTGGAAGGGACATCCTGCGTGACACTGCAGTGCCACTCCTAGATGGGCCCGGTGTTTGTGTCGGCCACTAGGGTCGCTTATCCTTACTCACACAGCGACCTCGGTGCAAATTTTAGGACTAAAATAATATTGTGAGGTGTGAGGTATTCAGAATAGACTGAAAATGAGTGTAAATTATGGTTTTTGAGGTTAATAATACTTTGGGATCAAATGACCCCAAATTCTATGATTTAAGCTGTTTTTTAGTGTTTTTGGAAAAAAACACCCCGAATCCAAAACACACCCGAATCCGACAAAATAATTCGGTGAGGTTTGCCAAAACGCGTTCGAACCAAAACACGGCCGCGGAACCGAACCCAAAACCAAAACACAAAACCCACGAAAAAATTTCAGGCGCTCATCTCTAATGTCTACATCATACTCTCTACTGCCTTGATGTCTACATCACACTCTCTATAGTGTCCTTGTCTGTCTACATCACACTCTCTATACTGTCCTTGTCTGTCTATATAATAATGTAATTAGTGTATATCACAAGCTCCCCAGGAAACACGCGCCCCCCCCCCCCCCACCCCACATCTCCTGGCACCCCAGTATGGATAATTGATGTCTTACTGGGATAAGTGGTTTCCTGTCCCTAGATGGGTGGTCGGTGGCTCAGTGGTCTCCTCCCTGGTTGTATAGATCGGGTCGGGTCCTGTAGTAACATCACTCGTGTATGTCGCTGTAATATAAACATGTTATTACTGAGCAGGCCTCATGTGTCATTCTCTTCTATATGTACCATCATCCATACTGTCCTTGTCTGTCTATATCACTCTCTTCTATACTGTCCTTGTCTGTCTGAGATGTGCACCGGAAATTTTTCGGGTTTGTGTTTTGTTTGGGTTCGGTTTCCGTGGCCGTGTTTTGGGTTCGATCGCGTTTTGCAAAACCTCACCGAATTTTTTTTGTCGGATTCGGGTGTGTTTTGGATTCGGGTGTTTTTTTTTCAAAAACCCTAAAAAACAGCTTAAATCATAGAATTTGGGGGTCATTTTGATCCCAAAGTATTATTAACCTCAATAACCATAATTTCCACTCATTTTCAGTCTATTCTGAACACCTCACACCTCACAATATTATTTTAGTCCTAAATTTGCACCGAGGTCGCTGGAATGACTAAGCTCAGCGACCAAATGTGGCCGACACAAACACCGGGCCCATCTAGGAGTGGCACTGCAGTGTCACGCAGGATGGCCCTTTCAAAAAACACCCCCCAAACAGCACATGACGCAAAGAAAAATGAAAGAAAAAAGAGGTGCAAGATGGAATTGTCCTTGGGCCCTCCCACCCACCCTTATGTTGTATAAACAGGACATGCACACTTTAACCAACCCATCATTTCAGTGACAGGGTCTGCCACACGACTGTGACTGATATGACGGGATGGTTTGGACCCCCACCAAAAAAGAAGCAATTAATCTCTCCTTGCACAAACTGGCTCTACAGAGGCAAGATGTCCACCTCATCATCATCCTCCGATATATCACTGTGTACATCCCCCTCCTCACAGATTATCAATTCGTCCCCACTGGAATCCACCATCTCAGCTCCCTGTGTACTTTGTGGAGGCAATTGCTGCTATTGAATGTCTCCATGGAGGAATTGATTATAATTCATTTTAATGAACATCATCTTCTCCACATTTTCTGGAAGTAACCTCGTACGCCGATTGCTGACAAGGTGAGCGGCGGCACTAAACACTCTTTCGGAGTACACACTTGTGGGAGGGGCAACTTAGGTAGAATAAAGCCAGTTTGTGCAAGGGCCTCCAAATTGCCTCTTTTTCCTGCCAGTATACGTACGGACTGTCTGACGTGCCTACTTGGATGCGGTCACTCATATAATCCTCCACCATTCTTTCAATGGAGAGAGAATCATATGCAGTGCGAGTAGACGACATGTCCGTAATCGTTGTCAGGTCCTTCAGTCCGGACCAGATGTCAGCATCAGCAGTCGCTCCAGACTGCCCTGCATCACCGCCAGCGGGTGGGCTCGGAATTCTGAGCTTTTCCTCGCACCCCCAGTTGCGGGAGAATGGAAGGAGGAGATGTTGACAGGTCGCGTTCCGCTTGACTTGACAATTTTCTCACCAGCAGTCTTTGAACCCTGCAGACTTGTGTCTGCCGGGAAAGAGAGATCCAAGGTAGGTTTTAAATCTAGGATCGAGCACGGTGGCCAAATGTAGTGCTCTGATTTCAACTGATTGACCACCCGTGAATCCTTGTTAAGCGAATTAAGGGCTCCATCCACAAGTCCACATGCCTAGCGGAATTGCTCAGTGTTAGCTCCTCCTTCAATGTCTCCAGCTTCTTCTGCAAAAGCCTGATGAGGGGAATGACTGACTCAGGCTGGCAGTGTCTGAACTGACTTCACGTGTGGCAAGTTCAAAAGGTTGCAGAACGTTGCACAACGTTGAAAATCATTCTCACACTGCGCTTGAGACAGGTGCATTCCACCTCTATATCGTGGTCAGTTGTATAGGCTTGAATGGCCTTTTGCTGCTCCTCCAACCTCTGAAGCATATAGAGGGTTGAATTCCACCTCGTTACCACTTCTTGCTTCAGATGATGGCAGGGCAGGTTCAGGCGTTTTTTGGTGTTGCTCCAGTCTTCTGTACGTGGTGCCTGTACGCCGAAAGTGTCCCGCAATTCTTCTGGCCACCGACAGCAATCTCTTGCACGCCCCTGTCGTTTTTTCAATAATTCTGCACACCAAATTCAAGGTATGTGCAAAACATGGGACGTGCCTGGAATTTGCCCAGATTTAATGCACACACAATATTGCTGGGCGTTGTCCGATGCCACAAATCCACAGAAGAGTCCAATTGGGGTAAGCCATTCTGCGATGATCTTCCTCAGTTGCCGTAAGAGGTTTCAGCTGTGTGCGTATTCTGAAAGCGGTGATACAAAGCGTAGCCTGCCTAGGAAAGAGTTGGCGTTGCGAGATGCTGCTACTGGTGCCGCCGCTTGCTGTTCTTGCGGGCGGGAGTCAATACATCTACCCAGTGGGCTGTCACAGTCATATAGTCCTGAGTCTGCCCTGCTCCACTTGTCCACATGTCCGTGTTAAGTGGACATTGGGTACAACTGCATTTTTAGGACACTGGTGTGTCTTTTTCTGAGGTCTGTGTACATTTTCGGTATCGCCTGCCTAGAGAAATGAACTAGATGGTATTTGGTACCGGGGACACAGTACCTCAAACAAGTCAATAGTTGGCATCTGCAGTAATGATGGATACCGGAACCACGTTTCTCACCGCCACAGGCTGCAAGGCCTCAGTTATCCGCTTGAAGCAGGATGACTGCTGTGATATTCATCTTCCTCGCAAAGGACTGTTGGACAGTCAATTGCTTGGTGGAAGTAGTAAAAGTTGTCTTACGACTTCCCCTCTGGGATGACCATCGACTCCCAGCAGCAACAACAGCAGCGCCAGCAGCAGTAGGCGTTACACGCAAGGATGCATCGGAGGAATCCCAGGCAGGAGCAGGACTCGTCAGAATTGCCAGTGACATGGCCTGCAGGACAATTGGCATTCCTGGGGAAGGAGGAAATTGACACTGAGGGAGTTGGTGGGGTGGTTTGCGTGAGCTTGGTTACAAGAGGAAGGGATTACTGGTCAGTGGACTGCTTCCGCTGTCCGCCCAAAGTTTTGAACTTGTCACTGACTTATGATGAATGCGCTGCAGGTGACGTATAAGGGAGGATGTTCCGAGGTGGTTAACGTCCTTACCCCTACTTATTACAGCTTGACAAAGGCAACACACGCTTGACACCTGTTGTCCGCATTTCTGTTGAAATACTTCCACACCGAAGAGCTGATTTTTTTGGTATTTTCACCAGGCATGTCAATGGCCATATTCCTCCCACGGACAACAGGTGTCCTCCCCGGGTGCCTGACTTAAACAAACCACCTCACCATCAGAATCCTCCTTGTCAATTCCTCCCCAGCGCCAGCACACACCCCATATCCTCCTCATCCTGGTGTACTTCAACACTGACATCTTCAATCTGACTATCAGGAACTGGACTGCGGTGCTCCTTCCAGCACTTGCAGGGGGCGTGCAAATGGTGGAAGGCGCATGCTCTTCACGTCCAGTGTTGGGAAGGTCAGGCATCGCAACCGACACAATTGGACTCTCCTTGTGGATTTGTGATTTCGAAGAACGCACAGTTCTTTGCTGTGCTTTTGCCAGCTTAAGTCTTTTCATTTTTCTAGCGAGAGGCTGAGTGCTTCCATCCTCATGTGAAGCTGAACCACTAGCCATAAACATAGGCCAGGGCCTCAGCCGTTCCTTGCCACTCCGTGTGGTAAATGGCATATTGGCAAGTTTACGCTTCTCCTCCGACGATTTTATTTTAGATTTTTGAGTCCTTTTTTTACTGATATTTTGTGTTTTGGATTTTACATGCTCTGTACTATGACATTGGGCATCGGCCTTGGCAGACGACGTTGATGGAATTTCATCGTCTCGGCCATGACTAGTGGCAGCAGCTTCAGCACGAGGTGGAAGTGGATCTTGATCTTTCCCTATTTTTGGAACCTCAACATTTTTGTTCTCCATTTTTAATAGGCACAACTAAAAGGCACCTCAGGTAAACAATGGAGATGGATGGATACTAGTATACTTATGGATGACGAGTGACTGACGACACAGAGGTAGCTACAGCCGTGGACTACCGTACTGCGTCTGCTAGTATAGAGATGATAATGATATAAAAAATATATATATATCACTACTGCAGGTATATATAATATAATGACGGACCTCATTTGCGCTCGCCAAGCTGTCGGTAAGCCGGCGGTCGGGCTCCCGGCGCCGGGATGCTGGTCGCCGGGAGCCCGACCGCCGGCCAGCCGTAGTGAACCCCTGGTGGTCACTGGTCAGTCACACTGGCAGCAAAAGTGTGCACTGTACTCCTGCTATAACTGCACCCCAGTCTCCCCCACAATTCAGCTGTGTGAGCAGTGAGCACTCAGCACAGTCAGATATACATAGATGATATTATCATGCAGCACACTGAGGCTGAGCACAGATATGGTATGTGACTGTGTATCGTTTTTTTTCAGGCAGAGAACGGATTATATTAAATAATAAATAAAACTGGTGGTGGTTGAAGAAGATAGAAAAAAAACCCCCACCACAGGTAGGTATACAATTATGGACGAGCACTGACGACACAGAGGTAGCTACAGCCGTGGACTACCGTACTGCGTCTGCTAGTATAGAGATGATAATGATATAAAAAATATATATATATCACTACTGCAGGTATATATAATGACGGACCTGCTGGACACTGTCAGCAGACTCCTAAACTACTAGTATGAAGAAGATAGAAAAATAAACCCCACCACAGGTAGGTATACAATTATGGACGAGCACTGACGACACAGAGGTAGCTACAGCCGTGGACTACCATACTGCGTCTGCTAGTATAGAGATGATAATGATATAAAAAATATATATATATCACTACTGCAGGTATATATAATATAATGACGGACCTGCTGGACACTGTCAGCAGACTCCTAAACTACTAGTATGAAGAAGATAGAAAAATAAACCCCACCACAGGTAGGTATACAATTATGGACGAGCACTGACGACACAGAGGTAGCTACAGCCGTGGACTACCGTACTGCGTCTGCTAATATAGAGATGATAAAGATGATAGAGATGAACAAAAAAAATATAACACTACTGCAGGTAAATATTTATATAATATAATGAATGACGGACCTGCTGGACACTGTCAGCAGAATGCGTTTATAGAATAATAAAAAAAAACACCACAGGAGTGTTTAACTTTTTCAGGCAGACAATATACTGGTGGTCACTGGTCAGTCACACTGGCAGCAAAAGTGTGCACTGTACTCCTGCTATAACTGCACCCCAGTCTCCCCCACAATTCAGCTGTGTGAGCAGTGAGCACTCAGCACAGTCAGATATACATAGATGATATTATCATGCAGCACACTGAGGCTGAGCACAGTTATGGTATGTGACTGTGTATCGTTTTTTTTCAGGCAGAGAACGGATTATATTAAATAATAAATAAAACTGGTGGTGGTCACTAGTAACTATCAGCAAAACTCTGCACTCTGAGTACTCCTAATGCTCCCCAAAATTACTAAGTTAGTAGTAAATCAACTCAAGTGTCTCTATCTATTCTAACGGAGAGGACGCCAGCCACGTCCTCTCCCTATCAATCTCAATGCACGTGTGAAAATGGCGGCGACGCGCGGCTCCTTATATAGAATCCGAGTCTCGCGATAGAATACGAGCCTCGCGAGAATCCGACAGCGGGATGATGACGTTCGGGCGCGCTCGGGTTAACCGAGCAAGGCGGGAAGATCCGAGTCTGCCTCGGACCCGTGTAAAAAGGCTGAAGTTCGGGGGGGTTCGGATTCCGAGGAACCGAACCCGCTCATCTCTACTGTCTATATCACTCTCTCTATACTGTCCTTGTCTGTCTATATCTCACTCTCTATACTGTCCTTGTCTGTCTACATCACTCTCTCTATACTGTCCTTGTCTGTCTACATCACACTCTCTATACTGTCCTTGTCTTTCTATATCATACTCCCTATACTGTCCTTGTCTGTCTATATCACTCTCTCTATACTGTCCTTGTCTGTCTATATCACTCTCTCTATACTGTCCTTGTATGTCTATATCTCACTCTCTATACTGCGCTTGTCTGTCTACATCACTCTCTCTATACTGTCCTTGTTTGTCTACATCACACTCTCTATACTGTCCTTGTCTGTCTATATCACTTTCTCTATACTGTCCTTGTCTGTCTATATCACACTCTCTATACTGTCCTTGTCTGTCTACATCACGCTCTCTACACTGTCCTTGTCTGTCTACATCACACTCTCTATACTGTCCTTGTCTTTCTATATCATACTCTCTATACTGTCCTTGTCTGTCTACATCACACTCTCTGTACTGTCCTTGTCTCTCTACATCACACTCTCTATACTGTCTTTGTCTGTCTATATCACTCTCTCTATACTGTCCTTGTCTGTCTATATCACTCTCTATACTGTCCTTGTCTGTCTACATCACACTCTCTATACTGTCCTTGTCTATCAACATCACTCTCTTTATACTGTCCTTGTTTGTCTACATCACACTCTCTATACTGTCCTTGTCTGTCTATATCACTCTCTCTATACTGTCCTTATCTGTCTATATCACACTCTCTATACTGTCCTTGTCTGTCTACATCACACTCTCTATACTGTCCTTGTCTCTCTACATCACACTCTCTATACTGTCCTTGTCTCTCTACATCACACTCTCTATACTGTTCTTGTCTGTCTACATCACACTCTCTATACTGTCCTTGTCTGTCTATATCATACTCTCTATACTGTCTTTGTCTCTCGTTTTCAAACTATCTATACTATCCTTGTCTGTCTACATCACACTCTGTATACTGTCTTTGTCTGTCTATATCAAACTCTCTATACTGTACTTGTCTGTCTATATCACATTCTCTCTATACTGTCCCTATACGTCTACATCACACTCTCTATACTACCCTTGTTTGTCTAAATCACGCTCTCTATACTGTCCTTGTCTTTTTATATCATACGCTCTATACTGTCTTTGACTGTCTACATCACACTCCCTATACTGTCCTTGTCTGTCTATATCACACTATATATACTGTCTAAATCACATTCTATACTGTCCTTGTCTTTCTATAGCACACTCTCTATACTGTCCTTGACTGTCTACATCACACTCTCTATACTGTCCTTATATGTCTCTATCACATTCTATACTGTCTTTTTCTGTCTATATCACACTCTCTATACTGTCCTTGTCTACCTACATCACACTCTATATACTGTCCCTATATGTCTACATCACACTGTCTATACTGTCCTTGTCTCTCTACATCACACTCTCTATACTGTCCTTGTCTCTCTACATCACTCTCTCTATACTGTCCTTGTCTGCCTACATCACACTCTCTATACTGTCCTTGTCTGTCTATATCTCTCTCTATACTGTCCTTGACTGTCTATATCACACTCTCTATACTGCTCGTGTCTGTCTATATCACACTCTCTATACTGTCCTTGACTGTCTATATCACACTCTCTATACTGTCCTTGGCTGTCTGTGTTATGCTAACGATACTGTCCTTATATGTCTACATAACACACTCTATAATGCCCTTGTCTGTCTGTGTTACGCTCTCTATACTGTCCTTGTCTGTCTACATCACACTCTCTATAGTGTCCCTATATGTCTACATCACACTCTCTATACTGTCCTTGTCTGTCTATATCACTCTCTATACTGGCCTTGTCTGTCTACATCACATTCTAACTGTCCTTGTATGCCTACATCACACTCTCTATACTGTTCTTGTTTGTCTATATTACTCTCTCTATACTGTCCTTGACTGTCTACATCACACTCTCTATACTGTCCTTGTCTGTCTGTGTTACGCTCTCTATACTGTCCTTGTCTGTCTACATCACACTCTCTACACTGTCCTTGTCTGTCTATATCACACTCTCTATACTGTCCTTGTCTGTCTACATCACACTCTCTATACCGTCCTTGTCTGTCTGTGTTACACTCTCTATACTGTCCTTGTCTGTCTACATCACACTCTCTATACTGTCCCTATATGTCTACATCACACTATCTATAGTGTCCTTGTCTGTCTACATCACACTCTCTATACTGTCCTTGTCTATCTACATCACACTCTCTATACTGTCCTTGTCTGTCTTTATCATTATCTATACTGTCCTTCTCTGTCTACATTACACTCTCTATACTATGCTTGTCTGTCTATAAGACACTCTCTATACTGTCCTTGTCTGTCTATATGATAAATGTAATTAGTGTATCACACAAGCTCCCCAGGAAACACGCTCCCCCCCCCCCCCCCCCACATCTCCTGTCACCCCAGTATGGATAACTGATGTCTTACTGGGATAAGTGGTTCCTGTCCCTAGATGGGTGGTCGGTGGCTCAGTGGTCTCCTCCCTGGTTGTATAGATCGGGTCGGGTCCTTTAGTAACATCACTCGTGTATGTCGCTGTAATATAAACATGTTATTACTGAGCAGCCTCATGTGTCATTCTCTTCTATATGTACCATCATCCATACTGTCCTTGTCTGTCTATATCACACTCTCTATACCGTCCTTGTCTGTCTATATCACACTCTCTATACTGTCCTTGTCTGTCTATATCACACTCTCTATACTGTCCTTATCGTCTACATCACACTCTCTATACTGCTCTGGTCTGTCTACATCACACTCTCTATAGTGTCCTTATATGTCTACATCACACTCTCTACAGTGTCCTTGTCTGTCTACATCACACTCTCTATACTGTCCTTGTCTGTCTACGTCACACTCTCTATACTGTCCCTATGTGTCTACATCACACTCTCTATACTGTCCTTGTCTGTCTATATTACACTCTCTATACTGTCCACGTCACACTCTCTATACTGTCCCTATGTGTCCACATCACGCTCTCTATACTGTCCTTCTACGTCTACTTCAGACTCTCTATAGTGTCCTTGTCTGTCTACATCACACTCTCTATACTGTCCCTATGTGTCCACATCACGCTCTCTATACTGTCCTTCTACGTCTACATCAGACTCTCTATAGTGTCCTTGTCTGTCTACATCACACTCTTGATACTGTCCTTATATGTCTACATCACACTCTCTATACTGTCCTTGTCTGTCTATATAATAAATGTAATTAGTATATATCACAAGTTCCCCAGGAAACACGCCCCCTCACATCTCCTGTCACCCCAGTATGGATAATTGATGTCTTACTGGGATAAGTGGTTCCTGTCCCTAGATGGGTGGTCGGTGGCTCAGTGGTCTCCTCCCTGGTTGTATAGATCGGATCGGGTCCTGTAGTAACATCACTCGTGTATGTCGCTGTGATATAAACATGTTATTACTGAGCAGCCTCATGTGTCATTCTCTTCTATATGTACCGTCATCCATACTGTCCTTGTCTGTCTATATCACACTCTCTATACTGTCCTTGTCTGCCTACATCACACTCTCTATACTGTCCTTGTCCGTCTATATCACACTCTCTATACTGTCCTTGTCTGTCTATATCACACTCTCTATACCGTCCTTGTCTGTCTGTGTTACACTCTCTATACTGTCCTTGTCTGTCTACATCACACTCTCTATACTGTCCCTATATGTCTACACCACACTCTCTATAGTGTCCTTGTCTGTCTACATCACACTCTCTATACTGTCCTTCTATATCAACATCACACTCTCTATACTGTCATTGTCTATCTACATCACACTCTCTATACTGTCCTTGTCTGTCTACATCACACTCTCTATACTGTCCTTGTCTATCTACATCACACTCTCTATACTGTCCTTGTCTATCAACATCACACTCTCTATACTGTCCTTGTCTGTCTTTATCATTCTCTGTACTGTCCTTCTCTGTCTACATTACACTCTCTATACTATGCTTGTCTGTTTATATCACACTCTCTATACTGTCCTTGTCTGTCTATAAGACACTCTCTATACTGTCCTTGTCTGTCTATATAATAAATGTAATTAGTGTATCACACAAGCTCCCCAGGAAACACGCTCCCCTCCCCCCCACATCTCCTGTCACCCCAGTATGGATAACTGATGTCCTACTGGGATAAGTGGTTCCTGTCCCTAGATGGGTGGTCGGTGGCTCAGTGGTCTCCTCCCTGGTTGTATAGATCGGGTCGGGTCCTTTAGTAACATCACTCGTGTATGTCGCTGTAATATAAACATGTTATTACTGAGCAGCCTCATGTGTCATTCTCTTCTATATGTACCATCATCCATACTGTCCTTGTCTGTCTATATCACACTCTCTATACTGTCCTTGTCTGTTTATATCACACTCTCTATACTGTCCTTGTCTGTCTATATCACACTCTCTATACTGTCCTTGTCTGTCTATATCACACTCTCTATACTGTCCTTGTCTGTCTATATCACTCTCTCTATACTGTCCTTATCGGTCTACATCACACTCTCTATACTGCTCTGGTCTGTCTACATCACACTCTCTATAGTGTCCTAGTCTGTCTGCATCACACTCTCTATACTGTCCTTGTCTGTCTAAGTCACACTCTCTATACTGTCCCTGTATGTCTACATCACGCTCTCTATACTCTCCTTGTCTGGCTACATCACACTCTCTATACTGTCCCTATATGTCCACATCACGCTCTCTATACTGTCCTTCTACGTCTACATCAGACTCTCTATAGTGTCCTTGTCTGTCTACATCACACTCTCTATACTGTCCCTATATGTCCACATCACGCTCTCTATACTGTCCTGCTACGTCTACATCAGACTCTCTATAGTGTCCTTGTCTGTCTACATCACACTCTCATTACTGTCCTTATATGTCTACATCACACTCTTGATACTGTCCGTTTATGTCTACATCACACTCTCTATACTGTCCTTGTCTGTCTATATAATAAATGTAATTAGTATTAGAGATGAGCGGGTTCGGTTTCTCTGAATCCGAACCCGCCCGAACTTCATGTTTTTTTTTTCACGGGTCCGAGCGACTCGGATCTTCCCGCCTTGCTCGGTTAACCCGAGCGCGCCCGAACGTCATCATGACGCTGTCGGATTCTTGCGAGGCTCGGATTCTATCGCGAGACTCGGATTCTATATAAGGAGCCGCGCGTCGCCGCCATTTTCACACGTGCATTGAGATTGATAGGGAGAGGACGTGGCTGGCGTCCTCTCCATTTAGATTATAAGAGAGAGAGATTTACTGGAGTTTAGGACTAGGAGGAGTACTGTAGAAGTGTAGAGAGTGCAGAGAGTTTACTAGTGAGTGACCACCAGACAGTGCAGTTTATTTAATATATCCGTTCTCTGCCTGAAAAAAGCGATACACACAGTGACTCAGTCACATACCATATCTGTGTGCACTGCTCAGGCTCAGCCCAGTGTGCTGCATCATCTATATATATTATATATCTGTCTGACTGCTCAGCTCACACAGCTTATAATTGTGGGGGAGACTGGGGAGCACTGCAGTGCCAGTTATAGGTTATAGCAGGAGCCAGGAGTACATAATATTATATGGTGAGTGACCACCAGACAGTGCAGTTTATTTAATATATCCGTTCTCTGCCTGAAAAAAGCGATACACACAGTGACTCAGTCACATACCATATCTGTGTGCACTGCTCAGGCTCAGCCCAGTGTGCTGCATCATCTATATATATTATATGTCTGTCTGACTGCTCAGCTCACACAGCTTATAATTGTGGGGGAGACTGGGGAGCACTACTGCAGTGCCAGTTATAGGTTATAGCAGGAGCCAGGAGTACATAATATTATATTAAAATTAAACAGTGCACACTTTTGCTGCAGGAGTGCCACTGCCAGTGTGACTGACCAGTGACCTGACCACACTGACCACCAGTATAGTTAGTAGTATACTTATATTGTGATTGCCTGAAAAAGTTAAACACTCGTCGTGTGACTTCACTTGTGTGTTGTTGTTTTTTTTATTCTATAAAAATAAAACTCATTCTGCTGACAGACAGTGTCCAGCAGGTCCGTCATTATATAATATATAATATATACCTGTCTGGCTGCAGTAGTGATATATATATATTTTTTATATCATTTATCATCCAGTCGCAGCAGACACAGTACGGTAGTTCACGGCTGTGGCTACCTCTGTGTCTGCACTCGGCAGGCAGTCCGTCCATAATTGTATACCACCTAACCGTGGTTTTTTTTTCTTCTTTATACATACATACTACTACGACATCTCTTTATCAACCAGTCTATATTAGCAGCAGACACAGTACAGTACGGTAGTTCACGGCTGTGGCTACCTCTGTGTCTGCACTCGGCAGGCAGTCCGTCCATAATTGTATACCACCTAACCGTGGTTTTTTTTTCTTTCTTCTTTATACATGCATAGTTACATAGACATCTCTTTATCAACCAGTCTATATTAGCAGCAGACACAGTACAGTACGGTAGTTCACGGCTGTGGCTACCTCTGTGTCTGCACTCGGCAGGCAGTCCGTCCATAATTGTATACCACCTAACCGTGGTTTTTTTTCTTTCTTCTTTATACATACATAGTTACATAGACATCTCTTTATCAACCAGTCTATATTAGCAGCAGACACAGTACAGTACGGTAGTTCACGGCTGTGGCTACCTCTGTGTCTGCACTCGGCAGGCAGTCCGTCCATAATTGTATACCACCTAACCGTGGTTTTTTTTTCTTTCTTCTTTATACATACATAGTTACATAGACATCTCTTTATCAACCAGTCTATATTAGCAGTAGACACAGTACAGTACGGTAGTTCACGGCTGTGGCTACCTCTGTGTCTGCACTCGGCAGGCAGTCCGTCCATAATTGTATACCACCTAACCGTGGTTTTTTTTTCTTTCTTCTTTATACATACATAGTTACATAGACATCTCTTTATCAACCAGTCTATATTAGCAGCAGACACAGTACAGTACGGTAGTTCACGGCTGTGGCTACCTCTGTGTCTGCACTCGGCAGGCAGTCCGTCCATAATTGTATACCACCTAACCGTGGTTTTTTTTTCTTTCTTCTTTATACATACATAGTTACATAGACATCTCTTTATCAACCAGTCTATATTAGCAGCAGACACAGTACAGTACGGTAGTTCACGGCTGTGGCTACCTCTGTGTCTGCACTCGGCAGGCAGTCCGTCCATAATTGTATACCACCTAACCGTGGTTTTTTTTTCTTTCTTCTTTATACATACATACTACTACGACATCTCTTTATCAACCAGTCTATATTATTAGCAGCAGACACAGTACAGTACGGTAGTTCACGGCTGTGGCTACCTCTGTGTCTGCACTCGGCAGGCAGTCCGTCCATAATTGTATACCACCTAACCGTGTTTTTTTTTTCTTTCTTCTTTATACATACATAGTTACATAGACATCTCTTTATCAACCAGTCTATATTAGCAGCAGACACAGTACAGTACGGTAGTTCACGGCTGTGGCTACCTCTGTGTCTGCACTCGGCAGGCAGTCCATAATTGTATACTAGTATCCATCTCCATTGTTTACCTGAGGTGCCTTTTAGTTGTGCCTATTAAAATATGGAGAACAAAAATGTTGAGGTTCCAAAATTAGGGAAAGATCAAGATCCACTTCCACCTCGTGCTGAAGCTGCTGCCACTAGTCATGGCCGAGACGATGAAATGCCAGCAACGTCGTCTGCCAAGGCCGATGCCCAATGTCATAGTACAGAGCATGTCAAATCCAAAACACCAAATATCAGTAAAAAAAGGACTCCAAAACCTAAAATAAAATTGTCGGAGGAGAAGCGTAAACTTGCCAATATGCCATTTACCACACGGAGTGGCAAGGAACGGCTGAGGCCCTGGCCTATGTTCATGGCTAGTGGTTCAGCTTCACATGAGGATGGAAGCACTCAGCCTCTCGCTAGAAAACTGAAAAGACTCAAGCTGGCAAAAGCACCGCAAAGAACTGTGCGTTCTTCGAAATCCCAAATCCACAAGGAGAGTCCAATTGTGTCGGTTGCGATGCCTGACCTTCCCAACACTGGACGTGAAGAGCATGCGCCTTCCACCATTTGCACGCCCCCTGCAAGTGCTGGAAGGAGCACCCGCAGTCCAGTTCCTGATAGTCAGATTGAAGATGAAGATGTTGAAGTACACCAGGATGAGGAGGATATGGGTGTTGCTGGCGCTGGGGAGGAAATTGACCAGGAGGATTCTGATGGTGAGGTGGTTTGTTTAAGTCAGGCACCCGGGGAGACACCTGTTGTCCGTGGGAGGAATATGGCCGTTGACATGCCTGGTGAAAATACCCAAAAAATCAGCTCTTCAGTGTGGAGGTATTTCAACAGAAATGCGGACAACAGGTGTCAAGCCGTGTGTTGCCTTTGTCAAGCTGTAATAAGTAGGGGTAAGGACGTTAACCACCTCGGAACATCCTCCCTTATACGTCACCTGCAGCGCATTCATAATAAGTCAGTGACAAGTTCAAAAACTTTGGGCGACAGCGGAAGCAGTCCACTGACCAGTAAATCCCTTCCTCTTGTAACCAAGCTCACGCAAACCACCCCACCAACTCCCTCAGTGTCAATTTCCTCCTTCCCCAGGAATGCCAATAGTCCTGCAGGCCATGTCACTGGCAATTCTGACGAGTCCTCTCCTGCCTGGGATTCCTCCGATGCATCCTTGCGTGTAACGCCTACTGCTGCTGGCGCTGCTGTTGTTGCTGCTGGGAGTCGATGGTCATCCCAGAGGGGAAGTCGTAAGCCCACTTGTACTACTTCCAGTAAGCAATTGACTGTCCAACAGTCCTTTGCGAGGAAGATGAAATATCACAGCAGTCATCCTGCTGCAAAGCGGATAACTGAGGCCTTGACAACTATGTTGGTGTTAGACGTGCGTCCGGTATCCGCCGTTAGTTCACAGGGAACTAGACAATTTATTGAGGCAGTGTGCCCCCGTTACCAAATACCATCTAGGTTCCACTTCTCTAGGCAGGCGATACCGAGAATGTACACGGACGTCAGAAAAAGACTCACCAGTGTCCTAAAAAATGCAGTTGTACCCAATGTCCACTTAACCACGGACATGTGGACAAGTGGAGCAGGGCAGGGTCAGGACTATATGACTGTGACAGCCCACTGGGTAGATGTATGGACTCCCGCCGCAAGAACAGCAGCGGCGGCACCAGTAGCAGCATCTCGCAAACGCCAACTCTTTCCTAGGCAGGCTACGCTTTGTATCACCGCTTTCCAGAATACGCACACAGCTGAAAACCTCTTACGGCAACTGAGGAAGATCATCGCGGAATGGCTTACCCCAATTGGACTCTCCTGTGGATTTGTGGCATCGGACAACGCCAGCAATATTGTGTGTGCATTAAATATGGGCAAATTCCAGCACGTCCCATGTTTTGCACATACCTTGAATTTGGTGGTGCAGAATTTTTTAAAAAACGACAGGGGCGTGCAAGAGATGCTGTCGGTGGCCAGAAGAATTGCGGGACACTTTCGGCGTACAGGCACCACGTACAGAAGACTGGAGCACCACCAAAAACTACTGAACCTGCCCTGCCATCATCTGAAGCAAGAAGTGGTAACGAGGTGGAATTCAACCCTCTATATGCTTCAGAGGTTGGAGGAGCAGCAAAAGGCCATTCAAGCCTATACAATTGAGCACGATATAGTAGGTGGAATGCACCTGTCTCAAGCGCAGTGGAGAATGATTTCAACGTTGTGCAAGGTTCTGATGCCCTTTGAACTTGCCACACGTGAAGTCAGTTCAGACACTGCCAGCCTGAGTCAGGTCATTCCCCTCATCAGGCTTTTGCAGAAGAAGCTGGAGACATTGAAGGAGGAGCTAACACGGAGCGATTCCGCTAGGCATGTGGGACTTGTGGATGGAGCCCTTAATTCGCTTAACAAGGATTCATGGGTGGTCAATCTGTTGAAATCAGAGCACTACATTTTGGCCACCGTGCTCGATCCTAGATTTAAAGCCTACCTTGGATCTCTCTTTCCGGCAGACACAAGTCTGCTGGGGTTGAAAGACCTGCTGGTGACAAAATTGTCAAGTCAAGCGGAACGCGACCTGTCAACATCTCCTCCTTCACATTCTCCCGCAACTGGGGGTGCGAGGAAAAGGCTCAGAATTCCGAGCCCACCCGCTGGCGGTGATGCAGGGCAGTCTGGAGCGACTGCTGATGCTGACATCTGGTCCGGACTGAAGGACCTGACAACGATTACGGACATGTCGTCTACTGTCACTGCATATGATTCTCTCAACATTGATAGAATGGTGGAGGATTATATGAGTGACCGCATCCAAGTAGGCACGTCACACAGTCCGTACTTATACTGGCAGGAAAAAGAGGCAATTTGGAGGCCCTTGCACAAACTGGCTTTATTCTACCTAAGTTGCCCTCCCACAAGTGTGTACTCCGAAAGAGTGTTTAGTGCCGCCGCTCACCTTGTCAGCAATCGGCGTACGAGGTTACATCCAGAAAATGTGGAGAAGATGATGTTCATTAAAATGAATTATAATCAATTCCTCCGCGGAGACATTGACCAGCAGCAATTGCCTCCACAAAGTACACAGGGAGCTGAGATGGTGGATTCCAGTGGGGACGAATTGATAATCTGTGAGGAGGGGGATGTACACGGTGATATATCGGAGGGTGATGATGAGGTGGACATCTTGCCTCTGTAGAGCCAGTTTGTGCAAGGAGAGATTAATTGCTTCTTTTTTGGGGGGGGTCCAAACCAACCCGTCATATCAGTCACAGTCGTGTGGCAGACCCTGTCACTGAAATGATGGGTTGGTTAAAGTGTGCATGTCCTGTTTTGTTTATACAACATAAGGGTGGGTGGGAGGGCCCAAGGACAATTCCATCTTGCACCTCTTTTTTCTTTTCTTTTTCTTTGCATCATGTGCTGATTGGGGAGGGTTTTTTGGAAGGGACATCCTGCGTGACACTGCAGTGCCACTCCTAAATGGGCCCGGTGTTTGTGTCGGCCACTAGGGTCGCTAATCTTACTCACACAGTCAGCTACCTCATTGCGCCTCTTTTTTTCTTTGCGTCATGTGCTGTTTGGGGAGGGTTTTTTGGAAGGGACATCCTGCGTGACACTGCAGTGCCACTCCTAGATGGGCCCGGTGTTTGTGTCGGCCACTAGGGTCGCTAATCTTACTCACACAGCTACCTCATTGCGCCTCTTTTTTTCTTTGCGTCATGTGCTGTTTGGGGAGGGTTTTTTGGAAGGGCCATCCTGCGTGACACTGCAGTGCCACTCCTAGATGGGCCCGGTGTTTGTGTCGGCCACTAGGGTCGCTAATCTTACTCACACAGCTACCTCATTGCGCCTCTTTTTTTCTTTGCGTCATGTGCTGTTTGGGGAGGTTTTTTTGGAAGGGACATCCTGCGTGACACTGCAGTGCCACTCCTAGATGGGCCCGGTGTTTGTGTCGGCCACTAGGGTCGCTTATCTTACTCACACAGCGACCTCGGTGCAAATTTTAGGACTAAAAATAATATTGTGAGGTGTGAGGTATTCAGAATAGACTGAAAATGAGTGTAAATTATGGTTTTTGAGGTTAATAATACTTTGGGATCAAAATGACCCCCAAATTCTATGATTTAAGCTGTTTTTTAGTGTTTTTTGAAAAAAACACCCGAATCCAAAACACACCCGAATCCGACAAAAAAAATTCGGTGAGGTTTTGCCAAAACGCGTTCGAACCCAAAACACGGCCGCGGAACCGAACCCAAAACCAAAACACAAAACCCGAAAAATTTCAGGCGCTCATCTCTAATTAGTATATATCACAAGTTCCCCAGGAAAAACGCCCCCTCACATCTCCTGTCACCCCAGTATGGATAATTGATATCTTACTGGGATAAGTGGTTCCTGTCCCTAGATGGGTGGTCGGTGGCTCAGTGGTCTCCTCCCTGGTTGTATAGATCGGGTCGGGTCCTGTAGTAACATCACTCGTGTATGTCGCTGTAATATAAACATGTTATTACTGAGCAGCCTCATGTGTCATTCTCTTCTATATGTACCGTCATCCATACTGTCCTTGTCTGTCTATATCACACTCTCTATACTGTCCTTGTCTGTCTATATCACACTCTCTATACTGTCCTTGTCTGTCTATATCACACTATCTATACTGTCCTTGTCTGCCTACATCACACTCTCTATAGTGTCCTTGTCTGTCTACATCACACTCTCTATACTGTCCTTGTCTGTCTATATAATAAATGTAATTAGTGTATATCACAAGTTCCCCAGGAAACACGCTCCCCCCACATCTCTTGTCACCCCAGTATGGATAATTGATGTCTTACTGGGATAAGTGGTTCCTGTCCCTAGATGGGTGGTCGGTGGCTCAGTGGTCTCCTCCCTGGTTGTATAGATCGGGTCGGGTGCTGTAGTAACATCACTCGTGTATGTCGCTGTAATATAAACATGTTATTACTGAGCAGCCTCAAGTGTCATTCTCTTCTATATGTACCATCATCCATACTGTCCTTGTCTGTCTATATCACACTCTCTATTCTGTCCTTGTCTGTCTATATCACACTCTCTATACTGTCCTTGTCTGTCTATATCACACTCTCTATACTGTCCTTGTCTGTCTATATCACTCTCTCTATACGGTCCTTATCGGTCTACATCACACTCTCTATACTGCTCTGGTCTGTCTACATCACACTCTCTATAGTGTCCTTATATGTCTACATCACACTCTCTATAGTGTCCTTGTCTGTCTACATCACTTTTTCTATACTGTCCTTGTCTGTCTATATTACACTCTCTATACTGTCCTTGTCTGTCTACATCACACTCTCTATACTGTCCCTATATGTCCACATCACGCTCTCTATACTGTCCTGCTACGTCTACATCAGACTCTCTATAGTGTCCTTGTCTGTCTACATCACACTCTCGATACTGTCCTTATATGTCTTCATCACACTCTTGATACTGTCCTTATATGTCTACATCACACTCTCTATACTGTCCTTGTCTGTCTATATAATAAATGTAATTAGTATATATCACAAGTTCCCCAGGAAACACGCCCCCTCACATCTCCTGTCACCCCCAGTATGGATAATTGATATCTTACTGGGATAAGTGGTTCCTGTCCCTAGATGGGTGGTCGGTGGCTCAGTGGTCTCCTCCCTGGTTGTATAGATCGGGTCGGGTCCTGTAGTAACATCACTCGTGTATGTCGCTGTGATATAAACATGTTATTACTGAGCAGCCTCATGTGTCATTCTCTTCTATATGTACCGTCATCCATACTGTCCTTGTCTGTCTATATCACACTCTCTATACTGTCCTTGTCTGTCTATATCACACTCTCTATACTGTCCTTGTCTGTGTTCATCACACTCCCTCTACTGTCCTTGTCTGTCTACATCACACTCTCTATACTGTCCTTGTCTGCCTACATCACACTCTCTATATTGTCCTTGTCTGTCTATATCACACTCTCTATACTGTCATTGTCTGTCTATATCACACTCTCTCTACTGTCCTTGTCTGTCTATATCACACTCTCTATACTGTCCTTGTCTGTCTATATCACACTCTCTCTACTGTCCTTGTCTGTCTACATCACACTCTCTATACTGTCCTTGTCTTTCTATATCATACTCTCTATAGTGTCCTTGTCTGTCTATATCACACTCTCTATACTGTCCTTGTCTGTCTATATCACACTCTCTATACTGTCCTTGTCTGTGTATATCACACTCTCTATACTGTCCTTGTCTGTCTACATCACACTCTCTATACTGTCCTTGTCTGTCTACATCACACTCTCTATACTGTCATTGTCTATCAACATCACACTCTCTATACTGTCCTTGTCTGTCTTTATCATTCTCTATACTGTCCTTCTCTGTCTACATTACACTATCTATACTATGCTTGTCTGTTTATATCACACTCTCTATACTGTCCTTGTCTGTCTATAAGACACTCTCTATACTGTCCTTGTCTGTCTATATAATAAATGTAATTAGTGTATCACACAAGCTCCCCAGGAAACACGCTCCCCTCCCCCCCACATCTCCTGTCACCCCAGTATGGATAACTGATGTCTTACTGGGATAAGTGGTTCCTGTCCCTAGATAGGTGGTTGGTGGCTCAGTGGTCTCCTCCCTGGTTGTATAGATCGGGTCAGGTCCTTTAGTAACATCACTCGTGTATGTCGCTGTAATATAAACATGTTATTACTGAGCAGCCTCATGTGTCATTCTCTTCTATATGTACCATCATCCATACTGTCCTTGTCTGTCTATATCACACTCTCTATACTGTCCTTGTCTGTCTATATCACACTCTCTATACTGTCCTTGTCTGTCTATATCACACTCTCTATACAGTCCTTGTTTGTCTATATCACTCTCTCTATACTGTCCTTATCGGTCTACATCACACTCTCTATACTGTTCTGGTCTGTCTACATCACACTCTCTATAGTGTCCTTATATTTCTACATCACACTCTCTATAGTGCCCTTGTCTGTCTACATCACACTCTCCATACTGTCCCTATATGTCCACATCACGCTCTCTATACTGTCCTGCTACGTCTACATCAGACTCTCTATCGTGTCCTTGTCTGTCTACATCACACTCTCGATACTGTCCTTATATGTCTACATCACACTCTCTATACTGTCCTTGTCTGTCTATATAATAAATGTAATTAGTATATATCACAAGTTCCCCAGGAAACACGCCCCCTCACATCTCCTGTCACCCCAGTATGGATAATTGATATCTTACTGGGATAAGTGGTTCCTGTCCCTAGATGGGTGGTCGGTGGCTCAGTGGTCTCCTCCCTGGTTGTATAGATCGGGTCGGGTCCTGTAGTAACATCACTCGTGTATGTCGCTGTGATATAAACATGTTATTACTGAGCAGCCTCATGTGTCATTCTCTTCTATATGTACCATCATCCATACTGTCCTTGTCTGTCTATATCACACTCTCTATACTGTCCTTGTCTGCCTACATCACACTCTCTATACTGTCCTTGTCTGTCTACATCACACTCTCTATACTGTCATTGTCTGTCTATATCACACTCTCTCTACTGTCCTTGTCTGTCTATATCACACTCTCTATACTGTCCTTGTCTGTCTATATCACACTCTCTCTACTGTCCTTGTCTGTCTACATCGCACTCCCTCTACTGTCCTTGTCTGTCTACATCGCACTCCCTCTACTGTCCTTGTCTGTCTATATCACACTCTCTATACTGTCCTTGTCTGTCTATATCACACTCTCTATACTGTCCTTGTCTGTCTATATCACACTCTCTCTACTGTCCTTGTCTGTCTACATCACACTCTCTCTACTGTCCTTGTCTGTCTATATCACACTCTCTATACTGTCCTTGTCTGTCTATATCACACTCTCTCTATGTCAGAGACGGTTTTGTTTGTGTCCCCGGAGGGGGCGCTAGTGGGTCAGTGGAGGTAGGTGGAATGAAGTGAGGAGGCTGTACTGGGTTTCTGCGCATGTGCACAATGTAGATTTATTAATAACAGAAAAGTCCAGATAATAATGCAGCAGAAAGTAAACAAACGAATGCAATGGAAATGACAATGGTAACGGCAATGGTAATGGCAATGGAATAGTATGGTTTGAAACTGAAAGTCTATGGCAGAGTTTGTAGCATGGAAATGAAACCGGAATGGTTAAAACGTGGAGCCAGCAGAGATAGGAATAGTAGTAGCAAACCTGGTAGCAATGCAGGAGACGTGGTGTTAATGTCCACTGTGCTGGTGGAAAGCACAATCAGCTTGCAGGCTGAATCACAGGTGAGTTGTTAGAATGCACCTGGATAGGGAGTCTCTACTGCTGATGGCTGGAGCACACTGCAGGTGTGGAAGGTGTGAAGCCAGAAAGGTATTGCTGTGGTGCTGGTGCTTGTAGTTCCACGGAGTAGCAGATACAGGAGAATATCCAGGAACACGGAGACACAGGGGAGTATCCAGGAACACGGAGGATCAGGTGAATATCCAGGAACACGGAGGAACAGGATAACAGGTCCAAACACACGAGTCGCAGGAGTGACACAAAGTTCAGGACAACCTCTGACTCACCCAGCAGCTCCTGATATACCCCCTGGCCGGCAGGCATTGGCTGGAGTGAGACAAGGGGGTGCGGCCAAGCTCCGGATTGGCCGCCGCACTTACACTGGGGAATACTGTCATGGCGGCGCCCATGCCGCGGCCCGGCAGGGACGCGGCGCACTCACACGCCCGTTGACTCCAGAGGCGCCTCCAGGCCCGCGGCGACATCCATGAGCAGGGCGACAGGTGACAGCAACATGCAGTGACCCCAGACGGAGTCCGCTCCGGCGGACCGACATAACAGTGGTGAGTCGATTCCTGACAGTACCCCCTCCTTTATGGGTGGGCACCGAACACCCACGTGGCTTGGAAGGATGAGACCTGTGGAAAACACGGACCAACCTGGGAGCGTGGACATCAGCAGAGTTCACCCAACTCCTCTCCTCAGGACCATAACCGGCCCAGTCGATGAGATATTGCAGACGACCATACCGGTGACGGGAGTCCAGGATCTTCTCTATCTCGAACTCTATGCCCCGCTGAGTTGGAATGCTGGGGCCAACTGGAAGAGCTCTTTGGAAGCGATTCAGGACTAATGGTCTGAGGAGAGAGACATGGAAAGCATTAGGAATACGCAAAGAAGAGGGTAACTTGAGCTTGTAAGCCACAGGATTTAGAACTCTTTCGATGGAGAAAGGACCGATGAAGCGTGGTGCAAACTTCATCGAAGGCACTTTAAGACGAAGATTCCGGGTTGACAGCCAGACTTTATCCCCAGGTTTCAAGCTGGGAACTGCACGTCTCTTGCGGTCGGCAAAGAATTTGTACCGAGCAGAAGCCTTTTTGAGTGAAGTATGAATCTTCCTCCAGATGGTTGAGAACTGACTGAGGACAGTAGTGGCAGCAGGAACATCGATGCTAGGAAGGTCTTGAAAATCAGGAACTCGTGGATGTTGCCCATAAACAGCGAAGAACGGAGTGGTTTCAGTAGCTGTGTGGTAGCGGAAATTGTGAGCGAATTCGGCCCACGGGAGCAAATCCACCCAGTCATCTTGGGAAGATGATACGTACAGTCTCAGGAAAGTTTCCAACTCCTGGTTTACCCTCTCTGTCTGCCCATTCGTCTGAGGATGATATGCTGACGAGAACTTGAGATGGACCTGCATGGCAGAACAGAGAGCTCTCCAAAACCTTGCCACAAACTGGACTCCACGGTCAGATATTATTTCAGTGGGTAGTCCATGTAAACGGAAAATCTCCCGCAGGAAGATTTGAGCCAGTTTTGGAGCTGAAGGAAGTCCTTGGAGTGGAACAAAATGAGCCATTTTGGTGAATCTGTCGACCACTACCCAGATGGTGTTGTATCCTTGGGAGGAGGGAAGGTCAGAGACGAAATCCATCGACAGATGTGACCAAGGACGGCTGGGGATGGATAATGGCTGTAGTTGACCTGCTGGAGACTGACGAGGAGTCTTGTGCTGCACACATTTAGGACAAGACGCTACAAAGTCCTTGATGTCAACTTTCATTTTTGGCCACCAATATGTCCCGGAGAGAAATTTAAAAGTCTTTAGGACACCAGGATGCCCAGTAAACTTAGACTGATGGGCCCAAGACAGCAACTTAGAACGGAGTTCAGGAGCAACAAAAATCTTACCAGGAGGCGGAGCTGGAGAAACTTGTGATGAGGCAAATGCCACAGGATCCAGGATGGAGCGTGGTGCTGAATCGGACATCTCGTCCTCGGATTCCATGGATCGAGACAGGGCATCTGCTTTGGTATTCTGAGAACCTGGGCGGAAATGGAGCTTAAAATTAAAACGGGAGAAGAACATAGCCCATCGGGACTGGCGAGGATTAAGGCACTGAGCTGCCTTCAGATAGAGCAGGTTTTTATGATCCGTATAGATGTTAAATGGAAACTTCGCCCCTTCCAGGAGATACCTCCATTCCTCAAGGGCCAGTTTAATCGCCAGAAGCTCTTGATCTCCGATGGAATAATTAACTTCAGCAGGAAGAAATTTGCGGGAAAAGAATCCACAGGGATGGATCTTCCCGTCAGCTCCTATCTGAGAGAGAACAGCTCCCACTCCTACTGTGGAGGCATCCACCTCCAACTCGAATGGCTTATTAACATCAGGTTGTAGCAAGACTGGTGCGGTCATAAAAGCCATCTTGATTTTCTGAAACGCAGCCAGGGCATCTTCTGACCAGTTGGAATGATCTGCCCCTTTTCGAGTTAAGCTGGTAATAGGAGCAATGAGAGTTGAAAAGCCTCGGATGAATTTCCTATAATAATTGGCGAAGCCCAGGAATCGTTGAATTGACTTGAGAGTATTCGGAATGGACCAATTGGCAATGGCTTCCAATTTTGCCGGGTCCATCTGAAGATCCGATCCAGAAATTATATACCCCAGGAAGGGTACGGAGGCAACTTCGAAGGTGCACTTGGACAACTTGCCGTAGAGACGATTCTCACGAAGACGTCGGAGAACTTCACGGACTTGGAGACGATGAGAGGAGAGGTCTTGAGAGAAGATGAGGATATCGTCCAGGTAAACTACGAGATATTTGTACAGAACGTCACGGAAGATTTCATTAACAAAGTGCTGGAACACTGCTGGGGCATTGCTCAACCCGAATGGCATTACCAGGTACTCGTAATGGCCATCCCGAGTATTGAAAGCCGTCTTCCATTCATCACCGCTGCGGATTCTGATGAGATTATAGGCACCGCGGAGATCTAACTTGGTGAAGATGCGGGCTCCTTTGACCCTATCAAATAACTCGGTAATAAGAGGTAACGGGTAGCTGTTCTTAATGGTAATGTCATTAAGTCCCCGGTAGTCAATACATGGACGTAGTCCTCCATCTTTCTTTTTAACAAAAAAGAAACCTGCCCCAGCAGGTGATGATGAGGGACGGATGAATCCTTTCTGTAGATTTTCTTGGATGTATTTACTCATCGCTTCGGTTTCAGGAACAGATAACGGGTAGGTGCGCCCCCTAGGTGGTTTTTTGCCAGGAACAAGGTCGATGGGGCAATCCCACTCTCTATGGGGCGGTAGAACATCAGCGGCCTTTTCGCTGAAGACGTCAGCGAAGTCTTGGTAGGCCGTAGGAAGAGTAGACGGGGTCTTGATTTCAGAAGTCTTGACAGGAACAACTTGGGCTAAACAAGACTGACGGCAATGTGACCCCCAAGCAGTTAGTTGTAATGTAGACCAGTCAATCTGTGGGTTATGTAGCTGGAGCCAGGGCATACCTAACACAATCTCCTGAGTTGCCTGTGGAATAACTAAAAACTTAATTAACTCAGAATGTAGGAACCCAACCCCCAGTATCACTGGCCTGGTTTGTTGAGTGATATACCCCTTAGAGATACGGCTACCATCTACTGCCGTAATGTAGACGGGACATGAAAGTTCACAGACCGGCAGATGAAACTTGTCTACCGCAGCTTGAGTGATGAAATTCCCCGCTGCACCACAGTCTACCAACGCAGTTGCAGATTGGAGTCCAGCCGCCGTCTCTAAGGTCACAGGAAGAATGAGATCTTGGGTAGAAGGAGCTTGCTTGAAAGATCCCAACTTGACTCCTCCCTTACAAGTCAGGATCTGGCGTTTCCCGAACGCACTGGACAAGAACTTATTTGGTGGCCTACTGCCGCACAGTAAAGACACAGTCTCTCACGGAGTCTCCTTGACCGCTCCTCAGCAGTTAAGCGGGACCTATTAATTTGCATAGGCTCATCAGAAGGTGGAGGCTGCAACTGTACAGGTGGTACCATTCTTGGTTTGCGACACTCAGCACGAGCATGCTCATTGTTGCGTTCGCGGATGCGAGAGTCCAACTTGATACATAGGGAGATTAGCTCGGGTAATTGCTCAGGAATATCACGAGTTGCCAGTTCATCTTTTATTCTCTCTGAGAGTCCATGCCAGAAGGCTGCTACTAAGGCTTGGTTATTCCACTGGATCTCTGCGGCTAGCGTCTGGAACTGGATGACGTATTGACCCATACTGCGAGTCCCTTGACGGAGCTGGAGAAGATCTGCGGAGGCTGAAGTTGCACGACCCGGTTCATCGAAGATGCGTCTGAAGATGGAAACAAACTCGGCATAGTTGTTCATCAACGGGTCGGCACGTTCCCACAGAGGAGACACCCAGCTCAGGGCTGATCCAGAGAGCAGTGAGATGATATAAGCAACCTTGGATCTTGGCGTGGGAAAATTATGAGGTAAAAGTTCAAACTGGACTTCACACTGGTTGAGGAACCCACGGCATAACTTCGGACTGCCATCATACCTGCTAGGCACAGGCAAGTGCAAACGAGATACAGGAGCAGATGCAGCCGGAGAAGAAGAAGAACCCCCAACACTGGCATGTGCAGGGGTAACAGGAACTGGAGGTGCAGGCGCACTTAGCAGAGATTGTTGTAACGTATCAATCCGGGATGACATCCCTTGCAGAAACTGGAATATCTGCTGCTGCACAACCTCTTGTCCATCCAAACGGGAGACCAGATTTTTTAAGGCCCCTGACCCCACACTCTGACCACCGTCCGAGTCCATCGGTCCTGAACTTACTGTCAGAGACGGTTTTGTTTGTGTCCCCGGAGGGGGCGCTAGTGGGTCAGTGGAGGTAGGTGGAATGAAGTGAGGAGGCTGTACTGGGTTTCTGCGCATGTGCACAATGTAGATTTATTAATAACAGAAAAGTCCAGATAATAATGCAGCAGAAAGTAAACAAACGAATGCAATGGAAATGACAATGGTAACGGCAATGGTATAGTATGGTTTGAAACTGAAAGTCTATGGCAGAGTTTGTAGCATGGAAATGAAACCGGAATGGTTAAAACGTGGAGCCAGCAGAGATAGGAATAGTAGTAGCAAACCTGGTAGCAATGCAGGAGACGTGGTGTTAATGTCCACTGTGCTGGTGGAAAGCACAATCAGCTTGCAGGCTGAATCACAGGTGAGTTGTTAGAATGCACCTGGATAGGGAGTCTCTACTGCTGATGGCTGGAGCACACTGCAGGTGTGGAAGGTGTGAAGCCAGAAAGGTATTGCTGTGGTGCTGGTGCTTGTAGTTCCACGGAGTAGCAGATACAGGAGAATATCCAGGAACACGGAGACACAGGGGAGTATCCAGGAACACGGAGGATCAGGTGAATATCCAGGAACACGGAGGAACAGGATAACAGGTCCAAACACACGAGTCGCAGGAGTGACACAAAGTTCAGGACAACCTCTGACTCACCCAGCAGCTCCTGATATACCCCCTGGCCGGCAGGCATTGGCTGGAGTGAGACAAGGGGGTGCGGCCAAGCTCCGGATTGGCCGCCGCACTTACACTGGGGAATACTGTCATGGCGGCGCCCATGCCGCGGCCCGGCAGGGACGCGGCGCACTCACACGCCCGTTGACTCCAGAGGCGCCTCCAGGCCCGCGGCGACATCCATGAGCAGGGCGACAGGTGACAGCAACATGCAGTGACCCCAGACGGAGTCCGCTCCGGCGGACCGACATAACAGTGGTGAGTCGATTCCTGACACTCTACTGTCCTTGTCTGTCTACATCACACTCTCTATACTGTCCTTGTCTTTCTATATCACACTCTCTATACTGTCCTTGTCTGTCTATATCACACTCTCTATACTGTCCCTATATGTCTACATCACACTCTCTATACTGTCCTTGTCTTTCTATATCACACTCTCTATACTGTCCTTGTCTGTCTATATCACACTCTCTATACTGTCCCTATATGTCTACATCACACTCTCTATACTGTACTTGTCTTTCTATATCACACTCTCTATACTGTCCTTGTCTGTCTACATCACGCTCTCTATACTGTCCTTGTCGGTCTATATCACACTCTCTATACTGTCCCTATATGTCTACATCACACTCTCTATACTGTCCTTGTCTTTCTATATCACACTCTCTATACTGTCCTTGTCTGTCTATATCACACTCTCTATACTGTCCCTATATGTCTACATCACACTCTCTATACTGTCCTTGTCTTTCTATATCACACTCTCTATACTGTCCTTGTCTGTCTATATCACACTCTCTATACTGTCCCTATATGTCTACATCACACTCTCTATACTGTCCTTGTCTGTCTACATCACACTCTTTATACTGTCCTTGTCTGTCTACATCACGCTCTCTATACTGTCCTTGTCGGTCTACATCACACTCTCTATACTGTCCTTGTCTGTCTATATCACACTCTCTATACTGTCCTTGTCGGTCTACATCACACTCTCTATACTGTCCTCATCTGTCTACATCACACTCTCTATTGTGTCCTTGTCTGTCTATATCAAAATTTCTATACTGTCCTTGTCTGTCTACATCACGCTCTTTATACTGTCCTTGTCTGTCTACATCACACTCTCTATACTATTCTTGTCTGTCTACATCACACTCTCTATACTGTTCTTGACTGTCTACATCACACTCTCTATACTGTCATTGTGTGTGTTATGCTCTCTATACTGTCCCTATATGTCTACCTCACACTCTCTATACTGTCCTTGTCTGTCTACATCTCACTCTCTATACTGTCATTGTCTGTCTACATCACACTCTCTATACTGTCCTTGTCTGTCTAAATCACACTCTCAATACTGTCCCTATATGTCTATATCACATTCTATACTGTCCTTGTCTGTCTATATCACACTCTCTATACTGTCCTTGATCGTCTACATCACATTATCTATACTGTCCCTATATGTCTATATCACATTCTATAGTGTCCTTGTCTGTCTACATCACACTCTCTATACTGTCCTTGTCTGTCTACATCACACTCTCTATACTATCCCTATATGTCTTTATCACATTCTATACTGTCCTTGACTGTCTACATCACACTCTCTATACTGTCCCTTTATGTCTATATCACATTCTATTCTGTCCTTGTTTCTCTACATCACACTCCCTCTACTGTCCTTGTCTGTCTACATAACACTCTCTATACTGCCCTTGACTGTCTACATCACACTCTCTATACTGTCCCTATATGTCTATATCACATTCTATAGTGTCCTTGTCTGTCTATATCACATTCTCTACTGTCCTTGTCTCTCTACATCACACTATCTATACTGTCCTTTTCTGTCTACATCACACTCTCTATACTATCCTTGTCTGTCTACATCACACTCTCTATACTGTCCCTATATGTCGATATCACATTCTATACTGTCCTTGTCTGTTTACATCACACTCTCTATACTGTCCCTATTGGGTCTATATCACACTCTCAATACTGTCCTTTTCTGTCTACATTACACTCTCTATATTGTCCTTGTCTGTCTACATCACGCTCTCTATACTGTCCTTGTCTGTCTAAATCACACACACACACACACACACACACACACACACACACACACACACACACACACACACATTCTCTCTCTCTATACTGTCCTTGTCTGTCTGTGTTATGCTCTCTATACTGTCCCTATATGTCTACATCACACTCTCTATACTGTCCTTGCTGTCTACACCACACTCTCTATACTGTCCTTGTCTGTCTACATCACACTCTCTATACTATCCTTGTCTGTCTACATCACACTCTCTATACTGTCCTTGTCTGTCTGCACCACACTCTCTATATTGTCATTGTCTGTGTTATGCTCTCTATACTGTCCCTATATGTCTACATCACTCTCTCTATACTGTCCTTGTCTGTCTATATCACACTTCCTCTACTGTCCTTGTCTGTCTATATCACAATCTCTATACTGTCCTTGTCTGTCTATATTACACTGTCTATATAACACCTATACTGTCCTTGTCTGTCTACATCACACTCTCTATACTGTCCTTGTCTGTCTATATCACACTTCCTCTACTGTCCTTGTCTGTCTATATCACACTCTATATACTGTCCTTGTCCGTCTATATCACACTCTCTACTGTCCTTGTCTGTATACATCACACTCTCTCTACTGTCCTTGTCTGTCTACATCACACTCTCTACTGTCCTTGTCTGTCTACATCACACTCTCTATACTGTCCTTGCTGTCTACATCACACTCTCTATACTATCCTTGTCTGTCTACATCAAACTCTCTATACTGTCCTTGTCTGCCTACATCATGCTCTCTATACTGTCCTTGTTCGTCTACATCACACGCTCTATTCTGTCCTTGTCTGTCTACATCACACTCCCTATACTGTCCCTATATGTCTACATCACACTCTATACTGTCCCTATATGTCTACATCACGCTCTCTATACTGTCCTTGTTCGTCTACATCACAGGCTCTATTCTGTCCTTGTATGTCTACATCACACTCTATACTGTCCCTATATGTCTACATTACACTCTATACTGTCCCTATATGTCTACATCATACTCTCTATAGTGTCCTTGTCTGACTAGACCAAACTCTCTATACTCTCCTTGTCTGCCTACCTCACACTCTCTATACTGTCCTTGTCTGTCTATATCACACTCTCTATACTGTCCTTGTCTGTCTATATCACACTCCCTCTACTGTCCTTGTCTGTCTACATCACACTCTCTATACTGTCCTTGTCTGCCTACATCACACTCTCTATATTGTCCTTGTCTGTCTATATCACACTATCTATATTGTCCTTGTCTGTCTACATCACACTCTCTATACTGTCCTTGTCTGTCTATATCACACTCTCTCTACTGTCCTTGTCTGTCTACATCACACTCTCTATACCAGCCGTGGCCAACCTGTGGCTCTTGAGCCACATGCAGCTCTTTCTTTATTCAAATGTGGCTCCCGACACTCAGTCACCTGACCACAACAGATCCTGGAAACTGGTGCACTCCAACCAGACACACAGCAGCACTACGGCGACTGAAAACTGAGGGAGCCAGATACTGGGCTGTAGTGACATATGAGGGTGGGCTGGAGTGACACAGAAGGATCCTGGCAGGAGAGACATAATGGGGGAGCTGACTGGAGTGATACAGGAGGGTGCTGGCTGGAGTGACACATAGGGGAGCTGGCTGGAGTGACACAGGAGGGTGCTGGCAGGAGTGACACATGGGGGAGCTGGCTGGAGTGACACAGGAGGGTGCTGGTTGGAGTGACACAGGAGGGTGCTGGCTGGAGTGACACATGGGGGAGCTGGCTGGAGTGACACAGGAGGGTGCTGGCTGGAGTGACACAGGAGGGTGCTGGCTGGAGTGACACATGGGGGAGCTGGCTGGAGTGACACATGGGGGTGCTGGCTGGAGTGACACAGGAGGGTGCTGGCAGGAGTGACACAGGAGGGTGCTGGCTGGAGTGACACATTGGTGAGCTGGCAGGAGTGACACAGGAGGGTGCTGGCTGGAGTGACACAGGAGGGTGCTGGCAGGAGTGACACAGAAGGGTGCTGGCAGGAGTGACACAGGAGGGTGCTGGCTGGAGTGACACATGGGGGAGCTGGCTGGAGTGACACATGGGGGAGCTGGCTGGAGTGACACAGGAGGGTGCTGGCAAGAGTGACACAATGGGGGAGCTGGCTGGAGTGACACAATGGGGGAGCTGGCAGGAGTGACACAATGGGGGAGCTGGCTGGAGTGACACAATGGGGGAGCTGGCTGGAGTGACACAATGAGGGAGCTGGCTGGAGTGACACAATGGGGGAGCTGGCTGGAGTGACACAATGGGGGAGCTGGCTGGAGTGACACAATGGGGAGCTGGCTGGAGTGACACATGGGGAGGCTGGCTGGAGTGACACATGGGGAGGCTGGCTGGAGTGACACAATGGGGAGCTGGTTGGAGTGACACAGGAGGGTGCTGGCTGGAGTGACACATAGGGGAGCTGGCTGGAGTGACACATGGGGGAGCTGGCTGGAGTGACACAGGAGGGTGCTGGCTGGAGTGACACATAGGGGAGCTGCTGGAGTGACACAGGAGGGTGCTGGCTGGAGTGACACAGGAGGGTGCTGGCTGGAGTGACACAGGAGGGTGCTGGCTGGAGTGACACATAGGGGAGCTGGCTGGAGTGACACAATGGGGAGCTGGCTGGAGTGACACAGGAGGGTGCTGGCTGGAGTGACACATAGGGGAGCTGGCTGGAGTGACACATGGGGGAGCTGGCTGGAGTGACACAGGAGGGTGCTGGCTGGAGTGACACATAGGGGAGCTGGCTGGAGTGACACATGGGGGAGCTGGCTGGAGTGACACAGGAGGGTGCTGGCAGGAGTGACACAATGGGGAGCTGCTGGAGTGACACAGGAGGGTGCTGGCAGGAGTGACACATGGGGGAGCTGGCTGGAGTGACACAGGAGGGTGCTGGCTGGAGTGACACAGGAGGGTGCTGGCTGGAGTGACACAGGAGGGTGCTGGCTGGAGTGACACATGGGGGAGCTGGCTGGAGTGACACAGGAGGGTGCTGGCTGGAGTGACACAGGAGGGTGCTGGCTGGAGTGACACAGGAGGGTGCTGGCTGGAGTGACACAGGAGGGTGCTGGCTGTAGTGACACAGGAGGGTGCTGGCTGTAGTGACACAGGAGGGTGCTGGCAGGAGTGACACATTGGGGAGCTGGCAGGAGTGACACAGGAGGGTGCTGGCTGGAGTGACACAGGAGGGTGCTGGCTGGAGTGACACAGGAGGGTGCTGGCTGGAGTGACACATGGGGGAGCTGGCTGGAGTGACACAGGAGGGTGCTGGCAAGAGTGACACAGGAGGGTGCTGGCAAGAGTGACACATGGGGGAGCTGGCTGGAGTGACACAATGGGGGAGCTGGCTGGAGTGACACAATGGGGGAGCTGGCTGGAGTGACACAATGGGGGAGCTGGCTGGAGTGACACAATGGGGGAGCTGGCTGGAGTGACACAATGGGGGAGCTGGCTGGAGTGACACATGGGGAGCTGGCTGGAGTGACACATGGGGAGCTGGCTGGAGTGACATGGGGGAGCTGGCAGGAGTGACACAATGGGGAGCTGGCTGGAGTGACACAGAAGGATCCTGGAGACATAATGGGGGAGCTGGCTGGAGTGACACAGGAGGGTGCTGGCTGGAGTGACACAATGGGGAGCTGCTGGAGTGACAAAGGAGTATCCTGGCAGGAGTGACACAGGAGGGTGCTGGCTGGAGTGACACATTGACACATGGGGGTGCTGGCTGGAGTGACACATGGGGGAGCTAGCTGGAGTGACACAGGAGGGAGCTGGCTGGAGTGACACATAGGGGAGCTGGCAGGAGTGACACAATGGGGAGCTGGCTGGAGTGACAATGGGGAGCTGGCTGGAGTGACAATGGGGAGCTGGCTGGAGTGACACATGGGGAGCTGGCTGGAGTGACACATGGGGGAGCTGGCAGGAGTGACACAATGGGGAGCTGGCTGGAGTGACACAGAAGGATCCTGGAGACATAATGGGGGAGCTGGCTGGAGTGACACAGGAGGGTGCTGGCTGGAGTGACACAATGGGGAGCTGCTGGAGTGACAAAGGAGTATCCTGGCAGGAGTGACACAGGAGGGTGCTGGCTGGAGTGACACATTGACACATGGGGGTGCTGGCTGGAGTGACACATGGGGGAGCTAGCTGGAGTGACACATGGGGGTGCTGGCTGGAGTGACACAGGAGTATGCTGGCAGGAGTGACACATGGGGGAGCTGGCTGGAGTGACACAGGAGGGTGCTGGCAGGAGTGACACAGGAGGGTGCTGGCAGGAGTGACACAGGAGGGTGCTGGCAGGAGTGACACAGGAGGGTGCTGGCAGGAGTGACACATGGGGGAGCTGGCTGGAGTGACACATGGGGGTGCTGGCTGGAGTGACACAGGAGGGTGCTGGCTGGAGTGACACATGGGGGAGCTGGCTGGAGTGACACAGGAGGGTGTTGGCTGGAGTGACACAGGAGGGTGCTGGCTGGAGTGACACAGGAGGGTGCTGGCTGGAGTGACACAGGAGGGTGCTGGCTGGAGTGACACAGGAGGGTGCTGGCTGGAGTGACACAGGAGGGTGCTGGCTGGAGTGACACATGGGGGAGCTGGCTGGAGTGACACATGGGGAAGCTGGCTGGAGTGACACATGGGGGAGCTGGCTGGAGTGACACAATGGGGGAGCTGGCTGGAGTGACAATGGGGAGCTGGCTGGAGTGACACAATGGGGAGCTGGCTGGAGTGACACAATGGGGTGCTGGCTGGAGTGACACAGGAGGGTGCTGGCTGAAGTGACACATGGGGGAGCTGGCTGAAGTGACACATGGGGGAGCTGGCTGGAGTGACACAATGGGGAGCTGGCTGGAGTGACACAATGGGGGGCTGGCAGGAGTGACACATGCGGGAGCTGGCTGGAGTGACACATGGGGGAGCTGGCTGTAGTGACACATGGGGGAGCTGGCTGGAGTGACAGGAGGGAGCTGGCTGGAGTGACACATAGGGGAGCTGGCAGGAGTGACACAATGGGGAGCTGGCTGGAGTGACTCAATGGGGAGCTGGCTGGAGTGACACATGGGGAGCTGGCTGGAGTGACACATGGGGAGCTGGCTGGAGTGACACATGGGGGAGCTGGCAGGAGTGACACAATGGGGAGCTGGCTGGAGTGACACAGAAGGATCCTGGAGACATAATGGGGGAGCTGGCTGGAGTGACACAGGAGGGTGCTGGCTGGAGTGACACAATGGGGAGCTGCTGGAGTGACAAAGGAGTATCCTGGCAGGAGTGACACAGGAGGGTGCTGGCTGGAGTGACACATTGACACATGGGGGTGCTGGCTGGAGTGACAGGAGGGTGCTGGCTGGAGTGACACATTGACACATGGGGGTGCTGGCTGGAGTGACACATGGGGGAGCTGGCTGGAGTGACACATAGGGGTGCTGGCTGGAGTGACACAGGACGGTGCTGGCTGGAGTGACACATGGGGGAGCTGGCTGGAGTGACTCATGGAGGAGCTGAAGTGTATTATGTGAATATGGCTTTTTCAATATATTTTATGTGGATCTGGATTATTTAATTATTTTATGTGGAAGTGTCTTTTTCAATGTATTTTATGTGGATCTGGCATTTTCATTGTATTTTTATACCAGGGATGTGGGCTAGCAGGCACAAGGTCACACCCCATTTTTGCACGGGCACCTTGGGCTTGATGTCAGCTCTTTGACGTACCTAACAAGATTTGTTGGCTCTTTGTCTCTGACTGGTTGGCCACCCCTGCTCTATACTGTCCTTGTCTTTCTATATCATACTCTCTATAGTGTCCTTGTCTGTCTATATCACACTCTCTATACTGTCCTTGTCTGTCTATATCACACTCTCTATACTGTCCTTGTCTGTATATATCACACTCTCTATACCGTCCTTGTCTGTGTATATCACACTCTCTATACTGTCCTTGTCTGTCTACATCACACTCTCTATACTGTCCTTGTCTGTCTACATCACACTCTCTATACTGTCATTGTCTGTCTACATCACACTTTCTATACTGTCCTTATCTGTCTACATCACACTCTCTATTGTGTCCTTGTCTGTCTATATCAAAATTTCTATACTGTACTTGTCTATCTACATCACGCTCTTTATACTGTCCTTGTCTGTCTACATCACACTCTCTATACTGTTCTTGTCTGTCTACATCACACTCTCTATACTGTCCTTGTCTGTCTTTATCATTCTCTATACTGTCCTTCTCTATCTTCATTACACTCTCTATACTATGCTTGTCTGTTTATATCACACTCTCTATACTGTCCTTGTCTGTCTATAAGACACTCTCTATACTAGGGGTGGGCAACGTGCGGCCCGCGGGCCGGATGCGGCCCGCGAACCGATTCTGCCTGGCCCCGCTGTCTCACACCAGTGTGCAATGACAAGCGGCCCGACTGGATGAGCCGCTTGTCATTGCGCTACATAACTCCCAGACGCGGCGCCGCAGAGGAAATCCCGGTCACGTCACAGGGTCTGCTGACCGGGATTTCCACTGTGACGTCAGTCGCTGGGCGGCACGGGGGGCGGGGCCATGGCGGGAGTGGGCAGCATCCATATCTGCAGCGACTCGGTGCGGGCAGCGGGAATCTGGCAGCAGGCAGCGAGCAGCGGATCATCTCGGCAGCGGATCTGCCACTGTGTAAAAAAGGTAAAGGGATCTGTGGCCAAATTTAAAAGACTGCTTTATTGGTTCGGGGGGGGGAGGGAGATTAGGGACTGCTATACGGGTTTAGGGGAGGGGGGTGAAGAGGGGACGGACTTCTATATGGGTCGGGGGGGGGGGGGGGAGTAGAGACTGCTACATGGGTCTGGGGGGGGGGGAGCTAGTAACTGTGCCCAGGGAGAGACAGAGCTGTGAATACCAGCATTACACAGGATGCTGTTTGTTTTCAGCACTATTTTTTATTTATTTATTTATTTCTAATATGTGTTTTTTAGACATTTTGTATTTGCCTGTAAAAAACTGGGTGGTCTTCATGTGACCGCCGGTCAGCTGACCGACAGTCACATGACCTCCTCGGTGAGCCCGACGGCTCACTATCCTGATGGTCGGCATGCCGACCAACAGGGACTATTTCCACTCGTGGGTGTCCACGACACCCATAGAGTGGGAATAGAACCTGTGGCGACCACAGGTCGTCACCGAGCCCGCAAAGGGCTTGCTGCACTCGCCCCTCCCCGCCGGGATCCCGGCGTCGGTATGCTGCCGGCGGTCAGGAGACAGTCGGTCCCCCGTACTACACCCTAAAAAACTATGTATGTAATGTATATTGTGGTGTATGTTTTATATATATATATATATATATATATATACTATGTTTTTATAGTTATATACATAACTATGGGCCTAATTCAGACCTGATTGCTAGCAGGCAATTTTTGCACTGCTGCGATCAGGTAGTCGCCGCCTACAGGGGTGGGGGTAATCGCTGTGCAGGGGTGCGATCGCATCTGCAGAGAACTGCACAGCCCAGGACTTACTCTTCCAGCGCGATGATCAGGACCGGAGCTGACGTCAGAAACCCTCCCTCCAAACGCCTGGTCCCTCCTTCATTTTTCCGGACACTCCTCTAAAACGGCCAATTGCCACCCACAAATGTCCTCTTCCTGTCAATCACTGTGCGATCGCTTTGTTCGTACCATCCCGTCGCTGCCCGACGCGTCTGCACTTTGCATACCGACGCGCCTGCACAGTACAGACCCGATTTTACAAGATATTTGGTGTGTGGCCCTCGACTATTCACTGGAAGTGTTAAGCGGCCCCCCAGCTGAAATAATTGCCCACCCCTGCTCTATAGTGTCCTTGTCTGTCTATATAATAAATGTAATTAGTGTATCACACAAGCTCCCCAGGAAACACGCTCCCCTCCCCCCCACATCTCCTGTCACCCCAGTATGGATAACTGATGTCTTACTGGGATAAGTGGTTCCTGTCCCTAGATAGGTGGTCGGTGGCTCAGTGGTCTCCTCCCCGGTTGTATAGATCGGGTCGGGTCCTTTAGTAACATCACTCGTGTATGTCGCTGTAATATAAACATGTTATTACTGAGCAGCCTCATGTGTCATTCTCTTCTATATGTACCATCATCCATACTGTCCTTGTCTGTCTATATCACACTCTCTATACTGTCCTTGTCTGTCTATATCACACTCTCTATACTGTCCTTGTCTGTCTATATCACACTCTCTATACTGTCCTTGTCTGTCTATATCACACTCTCTCTACTGTCCTTGTCTGACTACATCACACTCTCTATACTGTCCTTGTCTGTCTACATCCCACTCTGTATACTGTCTCTAGCCGACTACATCACGCTCTGTATACTGTCACTATCTGTCTACATCACTATCACAGTGCCACATCCCCAGCCTGCGCTCAGATATGCGAAACTTGACGCAGGTGTGCAGTCGTGACATGGGTTTTACTCAAGCTGCCACCATGATGATTATTATAATAGCTCCCTAGCTATCTCAAGACACTTAAAAATCCAGTTATTACTCATATGTAGCAGTTATGACACATATGTAGCATGTGCCTCTCCTGGCATCTGAATGCATAGAGCACAGAGATGACACTGATACATTTTTAGGATTTACTGAGAAATTATCTCCAGGGTTAAGTACAGAGAAAAACTGTTAAAAAAACTAAATATACAGTTATGAAATGCACAGATTGACTTCTAGTAAATAAAAAGGAATAAAATGTCAGATCCCTAAATTATTTTACTCTTAGGTTTAGGTGATCTGCTTGGAGGACACCACATGAGGCAGAAGATTGGACCACTCCTGTTATGAAGCTACTCCTTTGTAGAGTGAACTCTGAGTAGTGTGGGTTTTTATCCTTACAGTACCACAACCACTCTTTTCCCAGCAGCCCCCACCCTTTCCAGGCTAAAAAGGACTGCTTATTGTTCTCACATGATCCCTAGATTTGTCCCTAGATTGGTGGCTCAGTGGTCTCCTCTCTGGTTGTATAGATCGGGGGTTGGATGCATCAATGTTGATTCTGTTGTCAAACCTCTGGAATTGGACCTGATGGGTAATGAGCAGATAGGACTCCCAGGTCACAAAGACGCATGCAGACTATTCACACATGCAATCTTCTTCAGGAATTGCTCAATCATCTCCCTGATAAATTACTTTTCTGAGAGGAGGTTGGAGAAGAGGGAGCCAGCAAAGCCAAGTATGCCTTCTGAAGGACATCCCGCTCTTCATACAACCTCACTTCCTTTATATAAACCAACTTCATACAGCTCTGGTGAGGATCTGGCATTTTATATTGACCGCCATCCCTTTCTGGCACTAAGGGAGAGTTCCAGTCATATCACTCCTTCATCTGGGCTTTCACCCAGGAGATATCTCCTGCTCAGAGATCAAGAGACCAAGTCTCCTTTATGACACTGAGAAGGCTTACATTAGTTTCTTTTCAAGTTTTGCAGTGTATGAGGCAGCAAAAAGCTACAAGTTCACTCATTATATACCTCCCAGCACTCTAACTTACTACAGTGTCCAAAAGTGACTTCTGGAAATAAAAGAAGTCTAATATTTGCCAGGGAAAGAGAAGTTGTGGAAAGACAGCCAACGAGCACAGCCTTGGACTTCCGTCTGAAGAAGCACAAGTGAAGCGTACACCTCGGGACCCGGGCTACTCGTAAAGGTGTAACTGCGAGTCCCCGCTACCTCCACCCAGGCAGCCCCCGAAGCCGGATTTCCTTTGGTCTCATCTTCAACCTATTTAGAAGGTACTCTCCTTCAGACAGGGCTGTCTTTTCGTATGGGCTCAATGTGCAGTTGCCCAAGGCTCCCAGGAGTATAAGGGCCCTAGGCTGATAGCCGAGGGTCACCTTTTTCTGGAGATACTAGATTTTTTTTAAATCGGCCATGGGGTACCGGAGATATCTGACTTCCACGCAGTGGTCCCCATCCGAGCCTGTTAATTGCTCTTCCCAGCCAAATATCTTGGGTTGTGTCTGACTTACAGATTTTATGCCACCCCTGCAACTGCCCCTCCCCCACCCGCAGTGGCTCCGTTCCCCCTCCCCCACATGCGGCACCCCCGCCCCGGCTCTCCTACCCCCGCGGTGTCTCAGCAATCCTGCCCCACCTGCGGCACCCCCGCAACTGCCCCTACCCCTCCCACATCACCCCCGACACCGCCCCTCCCCCACCCACAGCAACCCCGCATGCCTGGCACCCACCCCTCTCCCACCCGCGGTGGCACAGGACTCCCGCAACACCCCCACCCACGGCACCCCTGCAACCACCCCTCCCCCACCCACTGCACCCCCGCAACCGCCCCTCCCCCAACCGCAGTGGCTCAGGACTCCAGCCCCTCCCCCACCCACGGCACCCCCGCAACTGCCCCTCCCCACCCGTGGTGGCTCAAGACTTACTCCCCTCCATGGCGCAACCACCCCTCCCTCGCCTGTGGCACCCCCCACACCTGCCTCTCCCCCACCCGCAGCACCCCTGCAACATATATCCCTGCCCCCACCCGCGGCACACCCGCACCTGCCCTCTCCCACCTGCAGCAACCCCACAACCGCCCCTCTCCCACCCACAGCAACCCTGCACCTGCTCCTCCCCCATCCGCGCCACCCCCGCAACTGCCCATCCCCCACCCGCGGTGGCTCAGGGCTCCCTCCACCACCTGCATCACACCTGTACCTGCCCCTACCCCACCCATGGCACCCCCACAGCCGCCCATTCTCCAACCGCCACACCCCCGCAACCGCCCCTCCACCTGCAGAACTCCCGCCCCTCCCCAACACAGCAACCCTGCATCCGCGGCAACCCCGCAACTGCCCCTCTCCACCCACGGTGGCTCAGGACTCCCTTCCCCTCCCGCACCAACCCCGCAGCCGCCCCTTCCCCACCCATGGCACTCCCACAACCGCCCCGCACCCGCCCCTACCCATCTAGGCCACCCCTGCAACTGCCCCTCCCCCACCCACAGTGGCTCCGTTCCCCCTCCCCCACATGCGCCCCCTCCCCCCTGCAGTGTCTCAGCACTCCTGCCCCACCTGTTGCACCCCTGCAGCCGCCCCTACCCCTCCCACATCACCCCTGCAACCGCCCCTCCCCCACCCACAGCAACCCTGCATCCCTGGCACCCACCCCTCCCCTACCCGCAGTGGCACAGGACTCCCGCAACACCCCCACCCCTCCCCCACAACCACCCCTCCGGCACCCCCGCAACTGCCCCTCCCCCAACCGCGGTGGCTCAGGACTCCAGCCCCTCCCCCACCCACGGCACCCCTGCAACTGCCCCACCCGCGGCACCCCCACAAGCGCCCCTCCCCACCCGCGGTGGCTCAGGACTTACTCCCCCTCCACCCCCACCACTCCCCCACCCACGGCACAACCGCCCCCTCCCTCGCCACGGGCACCCCCTACACCTGCCTCTCCCCCACCCTCACCTGCAGCACCCCCCGCACCTGCCCCTCCCCCACCCACGGCACCCCTGCAACCGCCCATCCACCATCAGCAGCATCCCTACCACCGCCACTTGTCCAACCGCGGTGGCTCAGGACTCCAGCCCCTCCCGTGGCACCCTCGCCCCACGGAACCCCCCGCAATTGCCCCTCCCGCACCCGCGGCACCCCTGCAACTGCCCCTCCCCCACCCGCAGAAACCCCGCATCCGTGGCACCCACGCAACCACCCGCGGTGGCACAGGACTCCCGCCCCTCCTGCAACACCCCCACCCCTCCCCCACCTGCGACACCCCCGCAACCGCCCTCCCCTAACTGCGGTGGCTCCGGAACCTATCCCACCCACGGCACCCTCACCCCTCCCCCACCCACCTACAGCACCCCTGCAACCACCCTTCCCCGACCCGCGGCACCGACGGACCCCCTCCCCCATCCACGTCTCCTCCGCACCTGCCACTCCCCCAACCACAGCACCTACTAGGTGATTCATCGGGCCCTGCGTGCACTGTCCACGCCATTGCAAGGGGCTATGGCCCTTTAACCATCACACGCCCTTTGTCCGTGCAATACTTAACCACTCACACAATAATGATTGGTGGTAATACTCCATATAATAAAAATATTGCACGACCCAAGGGCATGCAAGGGTTAAGGTGGGGTAGCACCTTGTGACGGTATGAAGAGCGCCCGTAGGGCTCGATGAATCACCTAGTTATATATATTTTTCAACGGCAGATTCGTGTGGTCGTCATTTCCAATATTTTCTTTGAGTAGCAATGTTTCATATTTGTTTCACACCACAAAAGTGTCACTGGCTATCCCACACAAGTGGTGTCACTGCCTATCCCACACAAGTGGTGTCACTGCCTACACAAGTGGTGTCACTGCCTATCCCACACAAGTGGTGTCTAGAGATGAGCGGGTTCGGTTTCTCTGAATCCGAACCCGCCCGAACTTCATGTTTTTTTTCACGGGTCCGAGCGACTCGGATCTTCCCGCCTTGCTCGGTTAACCCGAGCGCGCCCGAACGTCATCATGACGCTGTCGGATTCTCGCGAGGCTCGGATTCTATCGCGAGACTCGGATTCTATATAAGGAGCCGCGCGTCGCCGCCATTTTCACACGTGCATTGAGATTGATAGGGAGAGGACGTGGCTGGCGTCCTCTCCATTTAGATTAGGGTTGAGAGAGAGAGAGAGAGATTGACCTGAGGCTGTGATACTGTAGAAGAGAGTGCAGAGTTTAGTGACTGACGACCACAGTGACCACCAGACAGTGCAGTTGTTTGTTTTATTTAATATATCCGTTCTCTGCCTGAAAAAAACGATACACACAGTGACTCAGTCACATACCATATCTGTGTGCACTGCTCAGCCCAGTGTGCTGCATCAATGTATATATATATCTGACTGTGCTCAGCTCACACAGCTTATAATTGTGGGGGAGACTGGGGAGCACTGCAGTGCCAGTTATAGGTTATAGCAGGAGCCAGGAGTACATAATATTATATTAAAATTAAACAGTGCACACTTTTGCTGCAGGAGTGCCACTGCCAGTGTGACTAGTGACCAGTGACCTGACCACCAGTATATATAATATTAGTAGTATACTATCTCTTTATCAACCAGTCTATATTAGCAGCAGACACAGTACAGTGCGGTAGTTCACGGCTGTGGCTACCTCTGTGTCGGCACTCGGCAGCCCGTCCATAATTGTATATACCACCTAACCGTGGTTTTTTTTTCTTTCTTTATAGTCATACTAGTTACGAGTATACTATCTCTTTATCAACCAGTCTATATTAGCAGCAGACACAGTACAGTGCGGTAGTTCACGGCTGTGGCTACCTCTGTGTCGGCACTCGGCAGCCCGTCCATAATTGTATATACCACCTAACCGTGGTTTTTTTTTCTTTCTTTATACATACATACTAGTTACGAGTATACTATCTCTTTATCAACCAGTCTATATTAGCAGCAGACACAGTACAGTGCGGTAGTTCACGGCTGTGGCTACCTCTGTGTCGGCACTCGGCAGCCCGTCCATAATTGTATATACCACCTAACCGTGGTTTTTTTTTTCTTTCTTTATACATACATACTAGTTACGAGTATACTATCTCTTTATCAACCAGTCTATATATTAGCAGCAGACACAGTACAGTGCGGTAGTTCACGGCTGTGGCTACCTCTGTGTCGGCACTCGGCAGCCCGTCCATAATTGTATATACCACCTAACCGTGGTTTTTTTTTCTTTCTTTATACATACATACTAGTTACGAGTATACTATCTCTTTATCAACCAGTCTATATTAGCAGCAGACACAGTACAGTGCGGTAGTTCACGGCTGTGGCTACCTCTGTGTCGGCACTCGGCAGCCCGTCCATAATTGTATATACCACCTAACCGTGGTTTTTTTTTCTTTCTTTATACATACATACTAGTTACGAGTATACTATCTCTTTATCAACCAGTCTATATATTAGCAGCAGACACAGTACAGTGCGGTAGTTCACGGCTGTGGCTACCTCTGTGTCGGCACTCGGCAGCCCGTCCATAATTGTATATACCACCTAACCGTGGTTTTTTTTTCTTTCTTTATACATACATACTAGTTACGAGTATACTATCTCTTTATCAACCAGTCTATATATTAGCAGCAGACACAGTACAGTGCGGTAGTTCACGGCTGTGGCTACCTCTGTGTCGGCACTCGGCAGCCCGTCCATAATTGTATATACCACCTAACCGTGGTTTTTTTTTCTTTCTTTATACATACATACTAGTTACGAGTATACTATCTCTTTATCAACCAGTCTATATATTAGCAGCAGACACAGTACAGTGCGGTAGTTCACGGCTGTGGCTACCTCTGTGTCGGCACTCGGCAGCCCGTCCATAATTGTATATACCACCTAACCGTGGTTTTTTTTTCTTTCTTTATACATACATACTAGTTACGAGTATACTATCTCTTTATCAACCAGTCTATATTAGCAGCAGACACAGTACAGTGCGGTAGTTCACGGCTGTGGCTACCTCTGTGTCGGCACTCGGCAGCCCGTCCATAATTGTATATACCACCTAACCGTGGTTTTTTTTTCTTTCTTTATACATACATACTAGTTACGAGTATACTATCTCTTTATCAACCAGTCTATATATTAGCAGCAGACACAGTACAGTGCGGTAGTTCACGGCTGTGGCTACCTCTGTGTCGGCACTCGGCAGCCCGTCCATAATTGTATATACCACCTAACCGTGGTTTTTTTTTCTTTCTTTATAGTCATACTAGTTACGAGTATACTATCTCTTTATCAACCAGTCTATATTAGCAGCAGACACAGTACAGTGCGGTAGTTCACGGCTGTGGCTACCTCTGTGTCGGCACTCGGCAGCCCGTCCATAATTGTATATACCACCTAACCGTGGTTTTTTTTTCTTTCTTTATACATACATACTAGTTACGAGTATACTATCTCTTTATCAACCAGTCTATATATTAGCAGCAGACACAGTACAGTGCGGTAGTTCACGGCTGTGGCTACCTCTGTGTCGGCACTCGGCAGCCCGTCCATAATTGTATATACCACCTAACCGTGGTTTTTTTTTCTTTCTTTATACATACATACTAGTTACGAGTATACTATCTCTTTATCAACCAGTCTATATATTAGCAGCAGACACAGTACAGTGCGGTAGTTCACGGCTGTGGCTACCTCTGTGTCGGCACTCGGCAGCCCGTCCATAATTGTATATACCACCTAACCGTGGTTTTTTTTTCTTTCTTTATACATACATACTAGTTACGAGTATACTATCTCTTTATCAACCAGTCTATATATTAGCAGCAGACACAGTACAGTGCGGTAGTTCACGGCTGTGGCTACCTCTGTGTCGGCACTCGGCAGCCCGTCCATAATTGTATACTAGTATCCAATCCATCCATCTCCATTGTTTAACTGAGGTGCCTTTTAGTTGTGCCTATTAAAATATGGAGAACAAAAATGTTGAGGTTCCAAAATTAGGGAAAGATCAAGATCCACTTCCACCTCGTGCTGAAGCTGCTGCCACTAGTCATGGCCGAGACGATGAAATGCCAGCAACGTCGTCTGCCAAGGCCGATGCCCAATGTCATAGTACAGAGCATGTCAAATCCAAAACACCAAATATCAGTAAAAAAAGGACTCCAAAACCTAAAATAAAATTGTTGGAGGAGAAGCGTAAACTTGCCAATATGCCATTTACCACACGGAGTGGCAAGGAACGGCTGAGGCCCTGGCCTATGTTCATGGCTAGTGGTTCAGCTTCACATAAGGATGGAAGCACTCAGCCTCTCGCTAGAAAAATGAAAAGACTAAAGCTGGCAAAAGCAGTAGCACCGCAAAGAACTGTGCGTTCTTCGAAATCCCAAATCCACAAGGAGAGTCCGACTCCAATTGTGTCGGTTGCGATGCCTGACCTTCCCAACACTGGACGTGAAGAGCATGCGCCTTCCACCATTTGCACGCCCCCTGCAAGTGATGGAAGGAGCACCCGCAGTCCAGTTCCTGATAGTCAGATTGAAGATGTCAGTGTTGAAGTACACCAGGATGAGGAGGATATGGGTGTTGCTGGCGCTGGGGAGGAAATTGACCAGGAGGATTCTGATGGTGAGGTGGTTTGTTTAAGTCAGGCACCCGGGGAGACACCTGTTGTCCGTGGTAGGAATATGGCCGTTGACATGCCTGGTGAAAATACCAAAAAAATCAGCTCTTCGGTGTGGAAGTATTTCACCAGAAATGCGGACAACAGGTGTCAAGCCGTGTGTTCCCTTTGTCAAGCTGTAATAAGTAGGGGTAAGGACGTTAACCACCTCGGAACATCCTCCCTTATACGTCACCTGCAGCGCATTCATAATAAGTCAGTGACAAGTTCAAAAACTTGGGCCGACAGCGGAAGCAGTCCACTGACCAGTAAATCCCTTCCTCTTGTAACCAAGCTCACGCAAACCACCCCACCAACTCCCTCAGTGTCAATTTCCTCCTTCCCCAGGAATGCCAATAGTCCTGCAGGCCATGTCACTGGCAATTCTGACGAGTCCTCTCCTGCCTGGGATTCCTCCGATGCATCCTTGCGTGTAACGCCTACTGCTGCTGGCGCTGCTGTTGTTGCTGCTGGGAGTCGATGGTCATCCCAGAGGGGAAGTCGTAAGACCACTTTTACTACTTCCACCAAGCAATTGACTGTCCAACAGTCCTTTGCGAGGAAGATGAAATATCACAGCAGTCATCCTACTGCAAAGCGGATAACTGAGGCCTTGACATCCTGGGTGGTGAGAAACGTGGTTCAGGTATCCATCATTACTGCAGAGCCAACTAGAGACTTGTTGGAGGTACTGTGTCCCCGGTACCAAATACCATCTAGGTTCCATTTCTCTAGGCAGGCGATACCGAAAATGTACACAGACCTCAGAAAAAGAGTCACCAGTGTCCTAAAAAATGCAGCTGTACCCAATGTCCACTTAACCACGGACATGTGGACAAGTGGAGCAGGGCAGGGTCAGGACTATATGACTGTGACAGCCCACTGGGTAGATGTATGGACTCCCGCCGCAAGAACAGCAGCGGCGGCACCAGTAGCAGCATCTCGCAAACGCCAACTCTTTCCTAGGCAGGCTACGCTTTGTATCACCGGTTTCCAGAATACGCACACAGCTGAAAACCTCTTACGGCAACTGAGGAAGATCATCGCGGAATGGCTTACCCCAATTGGACTCTCCTGTGGATTTGTGGCATCGGACAACGCCAGCAATATTGTGTGTGCATTAAATATGGGCAAATTCCAGCACGTCCCATGTTTTGCACATACCTTGAATTTGGTGGTGCAGAATTTTTTAAAAAACGACAGGGGCGTGCAAGAGATGCTATCGGTGGCCAGAAGAATTGCGGGACACTTTCGGCGTACAGGCACCACGTACAGAAGACTGGAGCACCACCAAAAACTACTGAACCTGCCCTGCCATCATCTGAAGCAAGAAGTGGTAACGAGGTGGAATTCAACCCTCTATATGCTTCAGAGGTTGGAGGAGCAGCAAAAGGCCATTCAAGCCTATACAATTGAGCACGATATAGTAGGTGGAATGCACCTGTCTCAAGCGCAGTGGAGAATGATTTCAACGTTGTGCAAGGTTCTGATGCCCTTTGAACTTGCCACACGTGAAGTCAGTTCAGACACTGCCAGCCTGAGTCAGGTCATTCCCCTCATCAGGCTTTTGCAGAAGAAGCTGGAGACATTGAAGGAGGAGCTAACACGGAGCGATTCCGCTAGGCATGTGGGACTTGTGGATGGAGCCCTTAATTCGCTTAACAAGGATTCACGGGTGGTCAATCTGTTGAAATCAGAGCACTACATTTTGGCCACCGTGCTCGATCCTAGATTTAAAGCCTACCTTGGATCTCTCTTTCCGGCAGACACAAGTCTGCTGGGGTTGAAAGACCTGCTGGTGACAAAATTGTCAAGTCAAGCGGAACGCGACCTGTCAACATCTCCTCCTTCACATTCTCCCGCAACTGGGGGTGCGAGGAAAAGGCTCAGAATTCCGAGCCCACCCGCTGGCGGTGATGCAGGGCAGTCTGGAGCGACTGCTGATGCTGACATCTGGTCCGGACTGAAGGACCTGACAACGATTACGGACATGTCGTCTACTGTCACTGCATATGATTCTCTCAACATTGATAGAATGGTGGAGGATTATATGAGTGACCGCATCCAAGTAGGCACGTCACACAGTCCGTACTTATACTGGCAGGAAAAAGAGGCAATTTGGAGGCCCTTGCACAAACTGGCTTTATTCTACCTAAGTTGCCCTCCCACAAGTGTGTACTCCGAAAGAGTGTTTAGTGCCGCCGCTCACCTTGTCAGCAATCGGCGTACGAGGTTACATCCAGAAAATGTGGAGAAGATGATGTTCATTAAAATGAATTATAATCAATTCCTCCGCGGAGACATTGACCAGCAGCAATTGCCTCCACAAAGTACACAGGGAGCTGAGATGGTGGATTCCAGTGGGGACGAATTGATAATCTGTGAGGAGGGGGATGTACACGGTGATATATCGGAGGGTGAAGATGAGGTGGACATCTTGCCTCTGTAGAGCCAGTTTGTGCAAGGAGAGATTAATTGCTTCTTTTTTGGGGGGGGTCCAAACCAACCCGTCATATCAGTCACAGTCGTGTGGCAGACCCTGTCACTGAAATGATGGGTTGGTTAAAGTGTGCATGTCCTGTTTTGTTTATACAACATAAGGGTGGGTGGGAGGGCCCAAGGACAATTCCATCTTGCACCTCTTTTTTCTTTTCTTTTTCTTTGCATCATGTGCTGATTGGGGAGGGTTTTTTGGAAGGGACATCCTGCGTGACACTGCAGTGCCACTCCTAAATGGGCCCGGTGTTTGTGTCGGCCACTAGGGTCGCTAATCTTACTCACACAGTCAGCTACCTCATTGCGCCTCTTTTTTTCTTTGCGTCATGTGCTGTTTGGGGAGGGTTTTTTGGAAGGGACATCCTGCGTGACACTGCAGTGCCACTCCTAGATGGGCCCGGTGTTTGTGTCGGCCACTAGGGTCGCTAATCTTACTCACACAGCTACCTCATTGCGCCTCTTTTTTTCTTTGCGTCATGTGCTGTTTGGGGAGGGTTTTTTGGAAGGGACATCCTGCGTGACACTGCAGTGCCACTCCTAGATGGGCCCGGTGTTTGTGTCGGCCACTAGGGTCGCTAATCTTACTCACACAGCTACCTCATTGCGCCTCTTTTTTTCTTTGCGTCATGTGCTGTTTGGGGAGGGTTTTTTGGAAGGGCCATCCTGCGTGACACTGCAGTGCCACTCCTAGATGGGCCCGGTGTTTGTGTCGGCCACTAGGGTCGCTAATCTTACTCACACAGCTACCTCATTGCGCCTCTTTTTTTCTTTGCGTCATGTGCTGTTTGGGGAGGGTTTTTTGGAAGGGACATCCTGCGTGACACTGCAGTGCCACTCCTAGATGGGCCCGGTGTTTGTGTCAGCCACTAGGGTCGCTTATCTTACTCACACAGCGACCTCGGTGCAAATTTTAGGACTAAAAATAATATTGTGAGGTGTGAGGTATTCAGAATAGACTGAAAAAGTGAAAATGAGTGTAAATTATGGTTTTTGAGGTTAATAATACTTTGGGATCAAAATGACCCCCAAATTCTATGATTTATGCTGTTTTTTAGTGTTTTTTGAAAAAAACACCCGAATCCAAAACACACCCGAATCCGACAAAAAAAATTCGGTGAGGTTTTGCCAAAACGCGTTCGAACCCAAAACACGGCCGCGGAACCGAACCCAAAACCAAAACACAAAACCCGAAAAATTTCAGGCGCTCATCTCTAGTGGTGTCACTGCCTATCCCACACAAGTGGTGTCACTGCCTACACAAGTGGTGTCACTGCCTATCCCACACAAGTGGTGTCACTGCCTATCCCACACAAGTGGTGTCACTGCCTATCCCACACAAGTGGTGTCACTGCCTATCCCACACAAGTGGTGTCACTGCCTATCCCACACAAGTGGTGTCACTGACTATCCCACACAAGTGGTGTCACTGACTATCCCACACAAGTGTGGCCCCTGCCTATCCCACACAAGTGGTGTCAGTGCCTATCCAACACAAGTGGTGTCACTGGCTATCCCACACAAGTGGTGTCACTGCCTATCCCACACAAGTGTGTCACTGCCTATCCCACACAAGTGGTGTCACTGCCTATCCCACACAAGTGTGTCACTGCCTATCCCACACAAGTGTGTCACTGGCTATCCCACACAAGTGTCACTGGCTATCCCACACAAGTGTCACTGGCTATCCCACACAAGTGTCACTGGCTATCCCACACAAGTGTCACTGGCTATCCCACACAAGTGTCACTGGCTATCCCACACAAGTGTCACTGGCTATCCCACACAAGTGTCACTGGCTATCCCACACAAGTGTCACTGGCTATCCCACACAAGTGTCACTGGCTATCCCACACAAGTGTCACTGGCTATACCACATAAGGAATCACTTAGTTACTAACACCTGGCAGTGCTGCCATTACATAGGAGCCTTACAAGTGATTGTGAATGCAATATATGTGTCTATGGGTGTGGATCATAGAGTCGACCACACTTAGGACGACAGTCACTAGGTCGACACCTAAAATAGGTCAATATGAGCAAGGTCGACATGAGATTTAAAAAAAAATGGAAATGTGGATGGTGTAGTGGTTAGTATTACCGCCTCACAGCACTGAGGTCATGGGTTCAATTCCCACCATGGCTCTAACTGTGTGGAGTTTGTATATTCTCCCCGTACTTGCGTGGGTTTCCTCCGGGTACTCCGGTTTCCTCCCACATTCCAAATATATACTGGTAGGTTAATTATCCCTAGTGTGAATGTGTGCGTGTACATGCACATATATTGGCAGGCTGCTCAATCAGATTGTGATGTCACTCAGGTGATAAAAGGGAGGGGTAATTCTGTGTAAGAAAAAACTATTTGTGTTCCCTAATGCACGCCGAGTGAGTAATAATACTACATAATAATCAGATAATACAGAGATCTTAGTTGCGTATATCTGCAGATATAGGGTTAAGCCCCCAGGGCGATCGGCAAGGCGTCTCTGCCACTGGGGGTCCCTAATACTAGGTATAGGTCCGGGGTGCAGGACCCCATTACGTCGGCACAGGTCGGCTACCCCAGGTCAGCACACAGGTGAAAGTTAATAAGGGTTAATAAGAAGCACATAAGTGCTATGTAAGTGAAGTGTGATTAAAAGAATACCAAAATATATGCAAAGTGATAGGGAAAATCATAAGTGTTAATAAAGTGTTAGGGGGTGCCGACCTGAAGCCGCCCAGCCATACCGACACAGGGGCCACCGCACCCCACACCCACCCCATAAATAATTACACATATGTCTGGGTGTAAATACCCAGTGTAAGGCCACATGATAATGGCTCCTACAGCATCTGAGAGCCAGCTTACCTGGGGATACCCCTGACTTCTCCAATGGCAGTCCCTCCTAATGCTGACCCATATGTGTACATGTGATAGGGAATATAGAGTGTAAGCTCCACTGGGGCAGGGACTGATGTGACTGGACAAATATTTTCTGTACAGCGCTGCGAAATATGTGTGCGCTATATAAATAACTGGTAATAAATAAATAATAAATAAATAAGTTCAAAAAATGAAAAAAAATTGTGAAAAACTCACGTCAACCTTTTGTCATATCGACCAAGAAACCATGTTCACCTAATGACTGTCAACCTAGAGACCGGATACCATGAATCTGCTTTGATTATACTAGTCTGACCTTTACGAGTCTCTTCACATTTGCAGCATTTGGCCAGATACTTTTCAGGCTCCGGGTTTTGTATATCGCTATTATACTGTGAATTTTTCAATATCTGACTGCCTGTGGGCCCAGCTCCTGTAGAGATAAGGTTCCGGACTGTGGGGGTCATTCCGAGTTGATCGATATCTGAAAATGTTCGTTGCGCAGCGATGATGAAAAAAAACGGCACTTCTGCGCATGCGGCGCAATGCGCATGCGGAATGTACTATTCCAACGAACTAAGTAGTTTCATACAGGGTCTAGCGAAGCTTTTCAGTCGCACTGCTGGCCGCAGAGTGATTGACATGAAGTGGGCGTTTCTGGGTGGCAACTGACCGTTTTTAGGGAGTGATTGAAAAAACGCGGGCGTGCCAGGAAAAACGCACACGTGGGTGGGCGAACGCAGGGCGTGTTTGTGACGTCAAATCTGGAACTGAACAGTCTGAAGCGATCGCAAGCGCTGAGTAGGTCTGGAGCTACTCTGACACTGCACAACTTTTTTTTTTGTAGCCGCTCTGCGATCCTTTCGTTTGCACGTCTGCTAAGCTAAAATACACTCCCAGTGGGCGGCGGCATAGCGTTTGCACGGCTGCTAAGAACTGCTAGCGAGCGACCAACTCGGAATGACTACCAGTGGGGGTCATTCCGAGTTGATCGTAGCTGTGCTAAATTTAGCACAGCTACGATCATTCACACTGACATGCGGGGGGGATGCCCAGCACAGGGCTAGTCCGCCCCGCATGTCAGTGTCGCCCCCCGCAGAAGTGCAAAGGCATCGCATAGCGGTGATGCCTTTTCACTTCAAGAGTAGCTCCCGACCAGCGCAGCTTTAGCATGCTGGCCGGGAGCTACTCATCGCTCCCCGGCCCGCAGCGGCTGTGTGTGACATCACGCAGCCGCCGCGGCCCGCCCCCCCAACGGTCCAGCCATGCCTGCGTTGCCCGTACCGTGCCCCCTAAACGGTGGCTTAACACCGCCGTCCAGCCCCCTCCCGCCCCCCCCAGGCAACAACAGATGGCATGCGCCAGCGCACTGTGTCACCGGCACATGCGCAGTTCCAACCCGATCGCTGCGAGAAACTGCAGCGAGCGATCGGGTCGGAATGACCCCCAGTATCCTAATGCACATTATACATGGAGTATGTTACATTATTATGCACGCACGGGCAGTGTTTCCAGACCAGGTACTGTGTGATAGGTAGATCTCTGTGGTGGCCGGCCACTGGAGCCTGGCCATACCCCTAAGCATTGACCCCTACCACTGCGCCCCCCCCCCCCCCGTCCCGGTGGACCCCTCATACCACAGTGCGACACTGGCTCCATTCCTCCATCATACCGCATCTCCAGTCACACGCAGGAGTCCGTGTGAGATGCAGGTGGATCTACACACGTGTGGCGTTATTTCTGGGTATACACAGTACAGATATTACACAGCGCAAATCAACTCAGCATCAAGGCCAATAACTCGTATAGGGACAGTCCAGCATACACCTGAGTAACCCACGGTAACAACACAACAAGCTCGTCTGATCTACGATGTTACATAGAAACATAGAATGTGACGGCAGATAAGAACCACTTGGCCCATCTACTCTGCCCCTTTTTTTTTTATCCTTTAGGTAATCTCATCCCTTTTTTAACCTTAATTCTTTGTAAGGATATTCATATGTCTATCCCAAGCATGTTTAAATTGCTCTACAGTCTTAACCTCTACCACCTCTGATGGGAGGCTATTCCACTTATCCACTACCCTTTCTGTAAAGTAATTTTTCCTTAAATTTCCCCTGAACCTCCCCCCCTCCAGACTCAGTGTATGTCCTCGAGTTCTAATATTTCTCTTCTTTTTAAGAATGTTTCCCTCCTGAACTTTGTTAAAACCCTTGATATAGTTGAAAGTTTCTATCATGTCCCCCCTTTCCCTTCTCTCCTCCAAACTATACATGTTAAGATCTTTTAGCCTTTCTGGGTAAGTTGTGTGATGTAGGCCATGCACCATTTTAGTTGCCCTTCTTTGTACAGTCTCTAATGTATTTATATCCTTCTGAAGATATGGCCTCCAGAACTGGACACAGTATTCCAGATGAGGCCGCACCAATGACCTATACAGTGGCATTATTACTTCTCTTTTCCTGCTACTGATTCCTCTCCCTATGCAACCAAGCATCTGACTGGCCTTTCTCATTGCTGTGTTACATTGCTTACCTGCCTTCAAGTCACTTGAAATAGTGACTCCTAAATCTCTTTCCAACTCAGTAGTTTCCATTATAGTACCCTTGGAAACTACTGAGGTTACTGCGCGATTAGTAACTAAGGAGAAACAGGAGGAACTTACTATCTACAGTGTGTATGTATGGCTGCTCCAACTGTACCCGGGGATAAATAGTAATATTATGGCTCTATATCTTACATGGACGTTCCGTAAGGTACAACAAGGCTGCTCCAACTGTACCTAGAGAAATGCACTGAGCGACCAAACACGTGATAAACCACCTGTAACTCGTATACCGAGTAGTCCGCAGAACATGGCGCAATGTGTCAGTCACAGCTCTCAGGTAACATAAGCCAGGACTCACCATTTCCAGAGCTCGTCCCCTCTGGGCGGACACACAGGTGGGAGAGAGTAGTTAGGAATAGCACATGGAACCACCAGCAGGTGGAACTGGAAGCCATTGTACGTGCTCAGCGCTCCTTTCTATTATAGGACAACCAAGACGCCATCATCCATCTCTACGAAGGCAGGAAGAAGGCCAAGCCACCGGTCACAGAACGTTCATTCACCTGCACGCAGCTCAAATCGTCCTCTCGTTCTCAGCCTTCAGTCATCTATTTGTCCAATGAGAACAGAGTCCATTTGGCTTTGTTTGCGGAGAGGAGCCAGCGGCGCATTCCCCCTGCTGAGCTCAGAGGAATATCGATCCAAACACTCACAGGGGAAGAATTTGGAGATAAGGTGTCACCTGGCTATCAGGGAATACCGCAACACAGACCATGGTCCCTGTGACTGCACCGTGCCCCCATGTACAATACAGTAACCAGAACCAAGGGTACAATCTAAAATGTAACAGCAATTAACAAGCAGCCATGGGTATGCTGGGGCTTGTAGTGCTAAAAGTGGCAGCATGCTCGACTACTTAAATGAAGCATGGGTATGATGGGATCTGTAGTGCACCAGGGATAAATTGTTTTCTGTTATATTTCGTGTCCATGTAGTATGCGCTTCACCCACACATGTAGCACTGATGCCCATATGAAAGCAAGGGTACAGGAGAGAGGTAAAGAAAAAATAGTATTGGGGCTATGCTACAGGCCGCCTGGTATTAATGTGTCTGATGAGGAAATGCTAATGAAGCAAATTGAAAGAGCAGCAGGAGTAGGGGACATAGTAGTGATGGGAGACTTTTTCCAGTTTATCTCTGGATAGTTAAACGATTCATGTGACACTGCTAGGGGCAATATGTTTTTAAACATTCTAAATGATAATTACTTCAACTAATCGAGGAACAAATTAAGTACAATGCAATCTTAGACCTGGTATTAACAAACAATGGGGATTTGATATCAAATATTATAGTAGGGGAGCCCATAGGAAGCAGCGACCACAATATGGTCACATTCAATATCAGTTTTCATAAGCAACTTTGCCATGATGAGGGAAGCTCTAAGGGACACTGAATGGGAAGTTTTATTTCAAAGAAAAAATACTACGGAGAAATGGGAGGCATTAAAATCACTGCTCGATGATATTACTCGTAAATCTATGCCCATGGGCAGCAAAGGACTAAAAACTCCAAACCAATGTGGCTTAACGAAAATATTAAGGAATTAATGTACAAATAAAGGCGAGCATTCAAAAAATACAAATCAGACGGGAAGAGTCATTCCAGTACTATAAGGTTTGTAACAAAATATGCAAAAAGAAATCAGAACGACTACAGTAGAAACTGAAAAGCTAGAAGCAAAGAAAAGCAAATCAAACCCCCATTTTTTTTCCAGTACATCAACAGCAAAAGATTAAAGAAGGAGAGTAAAGGCCCTTTAAAGGACAAACTGGGAGGCTTAATAAAAAATGATAACGGCATAGCGGATACATTAAACACGTTTTTCTCATTGGTATTTACAATAGAGGACCAGATGAATGAACTAACACCCAACCCCAATAAGGATAATGTCCCACTGCTAAGTGCTTATTTAAGTGAGGAGGTAGTCTGGGACCGATTGAAAAAAATTAAGATTAATAAGTCACCTGATCCAGACGGTATTCATCCAAGGGTTCTTATGGAGCTACACTCCGAATTAGCAAGACCTCTATTTTTGATCTTTATGGATTCACTTACATCAGGTATGGTTCCCAAAGACTGGTGTATAGCGGAAGTAGTGCCACTCTTCAAAAAGGGAAGTAAAGCTGAACCAGGCAATTATAGACCAGTTAGTCTTACATCTATAGTGGGGAAAGTCCTAGAAAGCATTCTGAGGGACAGTTTACAGAAGATCCTTGAAGCCAGTTTTCCCATTTTCTCTTACGTCCTAGAGGATGCTGGGGACTCCGTAAGGACCATGGGGTATAGACAGGCTCCGCAGGAGACATGGGCACTTTAAGAAAGAATTTAGATTCTGGTGTGCACTGGCTCCTCCCTCTATGCCCCTCCTCCAGACCTCAGTTTGAATCTGTGCCCAGACGAGCTGGGTGCTGCTCAGTGAGCTCTCCTGAGTTTGCTGAGAGAAAGTATTTTGTTAGGTTTTTTATTTTCAGGGAGATCTGCTGGCAACAGACTCTCTGCTACTACGTGGGACAGAGGGGAGAGAAGCAGCCCTACTCTCTGAAGCTAGGTCCTGCTTTTTAGGCTACTGGACACCATTAGCTCCAGAGGGATTGTACACAGGATCTCACCCTCGCCGTCCGATCCCAGAGCCGCGCCGCCGTCCCCCTCGCAGAGCCTGAAGACAGAAGCCGGGTGAGTATGAGAAGCAAGAAGACTTCAAATCGGCGGCAGAAGACTCCGATCTTCACTGAGGTTATGCACAGCACTGCAGATGTGCGCCATTGCTCCCACACACCTCACATACTCCGGTCACTGTAAGGGTGCAGGGCGCAGGAGGGGCGCCCTGGGCAGCATTTGGACCTCTTTTTGGCAAAAGTGAGCATATATACAGTTGGGCACTGTATATATGTATGAGCCCCCGCCAAAAATTGTACATTTAAGCGGGACTGAAGCCCGCCGCTGAGGGGGCGGGGCTTCTTCCTCAGCACTCACCAGCGCCATTTTTTCTCCACAGCTCCGCTGAGAGGAAGCTCCCCAGGCTCTCCCCTGCAGATACACGGTAGAAGAGGGTAAAAAGAGAGGGGGGGGGCACATAATTAGGCGCAAAAAGAATATAAACAGCAGCTACTGGGTTAACATTAAGTTACTGTGTTATTCCTGGGTTATATAGCGCTGGGGTGTGTGCTGGCATACTCTCTCTCTGTCTCTCCAAAGGGCCTTGTGGGGGAACGGTCTTCAAAAAGGGGCATTCCCTGTGTGTGTGGTGTGTCGGTATGTTTGACGAGGAAGGCTATGTGGAAGCAGAGCGGGAGCAAATGAATGTGGTGTCTCCGCCGACGGCGCCGACACCTGATTGGATGGATATGTGGAAGGTTTTAAATGATAATGTTAATTCCTTGCATAAAAGGTTGGAAAAAGCTGAAGCCTCAGGACAGTCAGGGTCCCAGCCCGTTCCTGATCCTATGTCGCAGAGGCTGTCAGGGTCTCAGAAGCGCCCACTATCCCAAATTGTTGACACACAGATACCGACATGGATTCTGACTCCAGTGTAGATTACGATGATGCAAGGTTACAGCCAAAATTGGCTAAATCCATTCGTTATATGACTATAGCAATTAAGGATGTGTTGCACATCACAGAGGAAACCCCAGTCCCTGACAAGAGGGTTCATATGTATGGGGAAAAGAAGCCGGATGTAACCTTTCCCCCCTCACATGAGTTAAATGAGTTATGTGAAAAGGCTTGGGAATCTCCAGATAAAAAACTGCAGATCTCCAAACGGATGCTTATGGCGTATCCTTTCCCGCCAACGGACAGGTTACGCTGGGAATCCTCCCCTAAGGTGGACAAAGCTTTAACACGCTTGTCCAAGAAGGTAGCCCTGCCGTCACAGGATACGGCTACCCTCAAAGATGCTGCGGATCGCAAACAGGAGGTTACCCTGAAGTCCATTTATACACATTCAGGTACCTTACTGAGGCCAGCGATCACGTCGGCCTGGGTGTGTAGTGCTGTAGCAGCATGGACGGATACCTTATCTGAGGAAATTGATACCTTAGACAAGGATACTATATTGTTGACCTTGGGGCATATTAAAGACGCTGTCCTTTATATGAGAGATGCTCAAAGAGACATTAGTCTACTGGGTTCTAGAATAAATGCTATGTCAATTTCTGCCAGAAGGGTCCTGTGGACTCGGCAATGGACAGGTGATGCCGACTCAAAAAAGCATATGGTGGTTTTACCTTACAAGGGTGAGGAATTGTTTGGGGAGGGTCTCTCGGACCTGGTCTCCACAGCTACTGCTGGAAAGTCACATTTTTTGCCATATGTTTCCTCACAGCCTAAGAAAGCACTGTATTATCAAATGCAGTCCTTTCGATCACAGAAAAACAAGAAAGTCCGAGGTGCGTCCTTTCTTGCCAGAGGCGGGGGCAGAGGAAAGAAGCTGCACAACACAGCTAGTTCCCAGGAACAGAAGTCCTCCCCGGCTTCCACAAAATCCACCGCATGACGCTGGGGCTCCACAGGCGGAGCTAGGCCCGGTGGGGGCACGTCTTCGAAATTTCAGCCACAAGTGGGTTCACTCCCAGTTGGATCCCTGGGCAATAGATATTGTGTGTCAGGGATACAAGCTGGAATTCGAAGAGATGCCCCCTCACGATACCTCAAATCGGCCCTGCCAGCTTCCCCCCACGAGAGGGAAATAGTGTTAACTGCAATTCACAAATTGTATCTTCAACAGGTGGTGGTCAAGGTTCCCCTCCTTCAACAAGGAAGGGGTTATTATTCGACCATGTTTGTAGTCCCGAAACCGGACGGTTCGGTCAGACCCATATTGAATTTAAAATCCCTGAACATGTACCTGAAAAGGTTCAAGTTCAAGATGGAATCGCTGAGAGCGGTCATCGCAAGCCTGGAAGGGGGGGATTTTATGGTGTCTCTGGACATAAAGGATGCATACCTTCATGTCCCCATTTATCCACCTCATCAGGCGTACCTCAGATTTGTGGTACAGGATTGTCATTACCAATTTCAGACATTGCCGTTTGGTCTCTCCACGGCTCCGAGAATATTTACCAAGGTAATGGCGGAAATGATGGTGCTCCTGCGGAAGCAAGGGGTCACAATTATCCCATACTTGGACGATCTCCTCATAAAAGCGAGATCAAGAGAGCAGTTGCTGATCAGCGTAGCACTTTCTCTGGAAGTGTTACGGCTACACGGCTGGATTCTAAATATTCCAAAGTCACAGTTGGTTCCTACGACTCGTCTGCCTTTCCTAGGCATGATTCTAGACACAGACCAGAAAAGGGTTTATCTCCCAATAGAGAAAGCTCAGGAACTCATGACACTGGTCAGGAACCTATTAAAACCAAAACAGGTGTTAGTGCATCACTGCACTCGAGTCCTGGGAAAGATGGTAGCATCATACGAGGCCATTCCCTTTGGCAGGTTCCATGCGAGGACCTTTCAATGGGACTTACTGGACAAGTGGTCCGGATCACATCTTCAGATGCATCGGTTAAACACCCTATCCCCCAGGGCCAGGGTGTCTCTCCTGTGGTGGCTGCAGAGTGCTCACCTTCTCGAGGGCCGCATATTCGGCATTCAGGACTGGGTCCTGGTGACCACGGATGCAAGCCTCCGAGGGTGGGGAGCAGTCACACAGGGAAGAAATTTTCAAGGTCTGTGGTCAAGTCAGGAGACTTGCCTTCACATCAACATCCTGGAACTAAGGGCCATATACAACGCCCTACGTCAGGCGGAGACCCTGCTTCACGATCAACCGGTTCTGATTCAGTCAGACAACATCATCGCAGTGGCTCATGTAAACCGACAAGGCGGCACAAGGAGCAGGGTGGCGATGGCGGAAGCCACAAGAATTCTTCGCTGGGCGGAAAATCACGTAAGCGCACTGTCAGCAGTGTTCATCCCGGGAGTGGACAACTGGGAAGCAGACTTCCTCAGCAGACACGACCTACACCCAGGAGAGTGGGGACTTCATCAGGAAGTCTTCGCACAGATTGCAAGTCGGTGGGAACTGCCACAGGTGGACATGATGGCATCCCGCCTCAACAAAAAGCTACAGAGGTATTGCGCCAGGTCAAGAGACCCTCCGGCGATAGCTGTAGACGCCCTGGTGACACCGTGGGTGTTCCAGTCAGTCTATGTATTTCCTCCTCTTCCTCTCATACCCAAGGTGCTGAGAATAATAAGAAAAAGAGGAGTGAGAACGATACTCATTGTTCCAGATTGGCCACGAAGGACTTGGTATCCAGATCTGCAAGAAATGCTCACAGAGGACCCGTGGCCTCTTCCTCTAAAACAGGACTTGTTGCAACAGGGGCCCTGTCTGTTCCAAGACTTACCGCGGCTGCGTTTGACGGCATGGCGGTTGAACGCGGGATCCTAGCAGAGAAAGGCATTCCGGATGAGGTCATTCCTATGCTGATAAAGGCTAGGAAGGACGTGACAGCTCAACATTATCACCGTATATGGCGAAAATATGTTGCTTGGTGTGAGGCCAGGAATACCCCTACGGAGGAATTCCAGCTGGGCCGTTTCCTTCACTTCCTACAGTCAGGAGTGAATTTGGGCCTAAAATTGGGTTCCATTAAGGTCCAGATTTCGGCCCTATCCATTTTCTTTCAAAAGGAGTTGACTTCTCTACCTGAAGTTCAGACGTTTGTGAAGGGAGTGCTGCATATTCAGCCCCCTTTTGTGCCTCCAGTAGCACCTTGGGATCTTAACGTGGCGTTGAGTTTCCTGAAATCCCACTGGTTGAAACCACTCAAAACGGTGGAGTTGAAATATCTCACGTGGATGGTGGTCATGCTATTAGCCTTGGCTTTGGCTAGGCGTGTGTCAGAGTTGGCGGTTTTGTCACATAAAAGCCCCTATCTGGTTTTCCATATGGATAGAGCAGAATTGCGGACCCGTCCACAATTTCTGCCGAAAGTGGTTTCATCCTTTCATATAAACCAACCTATTGTGGTGCCTGTGGCTACTACTGACTTGGAGGATTCCGAGTTGCTTGATGTAGTCCGGGCTTTGAAGGTTTATGTAGCCAGAATGGCTAGGGTCAGGAAAACAAAGTCTTTGTTTATCCTGTATGCTTCCAACAAGCTTGGTGCTCCTGCTTCAAAGCAAACTATTTCTCGCTGGATCTGTAACACGATTCAGCAGGCTCATTCTGCGGCTGGATTGCCGCTGCCAAAATCAGTTAAGGCCCATTCCACTAGGAAGGTGGGCTCTTCTTGGGCGGCTGCCCGAGGGGTCTCGGCATTACAGCTTTGCCGAGCGGCTACTTGGTCAGGTTCAAACACTTTTGCTAAGTTCTACAAGTTTGATACCCTGGCTGAGGAGGACCTTGTGTTTGCTCAATCGGTGCTGCAGAGTCATCCGCACTCTCCCGCCCGTTTGGGAGCTTTGGTATAATCCCCATGGTCCTTACGGAGTCCCCAGCATCCACTAGGACGTTAGAGAAAATAAGATTTTACTTACCGGTAAATCTATTTCTCGTAGTCTGTAGTGGATGCTGGGTGCCCGTCCCAAGTGCGGAATTCTTCTGCAATACTTGTATATAGTTATTGTTTCAATAAGGGTTATGTTATGGTTGCATCAGGGTTGATCTGATGCTCTGTTGTTTATCATACTGTTAACTGGTTGTTTTCACAAGTTATACGGTGTGATTGGTATGACTGGTATGAATCTTGCCCTGGATTACCAAAATCCTTTCCTTGTACTGTCAGCTCTTCTGGGCACAGTTTCTCTAACTGAGGTCTGGAGGAGGGACATAGAGGGAGGAGCCAGAGCACACCAGAACCTAAATTCTTTCTTAAAGTGCCCATGTCTCCTGCGGAGCCCGTCTATCCCCATGGTCCTTACGGAGTCCCCAGCATCCACTACGGACTACGAAAAATAGATTTACCGGTAAGTAAAATCTTGTTTTTTTTTTCTATCCTCCTCAGGGAAAGAAAACGCCACCTGGACCCTTTTAAGGACCTGGAATTTTTTCTCAGGGTTTTCCCATGCTTTCTCAAATATAGCATTTAATTCCTTTGACGCAGGGAAGGTTAGCGAGGCTTTCTTATTGTCAGTGAATAAAGCCTCCTCAACCTGCTCAGGTATGGTATCATTAACATTTAACACATCCCAGATAGCCTCTATCATCAATTGCACCTCTTTTGCAAGAGATGTGGACCCCCGCAACACATCCCCACCCGTCTGTGGTGTCAGAATCGGTATCCATGTCATCTTGCATGACATGCACAAGCGCACGTTTGTGGGGTTATATAGCGGAGCGTCCCGAGGTACCAGAAACCGGCCATACTGCCATAGAGCTCTGTAATACCTGGGTTGCAGATTCATTACTTGCAACCCTGCCAGAAATCTGAGAAATCCAAGATTTCAGCAAGGGAACCAGAGGAAAACCACTCTGGTTCCCTTGCTGGAATCTGTGCTAAACCAGTGCTATCCTGATTACATGGAATGGGATCATCCTGGGAGGACATATCCTCCACAGCATATGACACAGTGTCCCTGGACATAGCTAAAGGAGACCATCAAACACTCCACACACACACACAGGTGGGGGCAGACAGAGTTTCCCCCCCAAGAATGACAAGAGAGACCAAGAGAGACACAGAGATTGGAGCCAGCCCACACACAGCGCTTTTACCAAAGGGAGACCCCTTGTCAGCGCTGACTGTGCACCTTAATAGGATACACAGTCATATTGCAGCCCCCCCCCCCCCCCCCCTTCTACAACCCCCTGGTACCATGAGAGATAGCTGGAGTTGCTGTGGAGGGACCTGTTTCTACTGATCAGCGCTGTGCAGGCAGAAAAATGGCGCTGAACCCAGCTGGGTCCGCTGAGGAGAAGCTCCACCCCTAAAATGGCGCTGTCTTCCCGCTCTTCCACTGATTATACTGGCCTGAGGATTGAGTGCTGGCTGAGATCCAAGTACCCTGACAGGCTTTGGGACCAGTGTAGGGTGTAGCGCTGGCTCAGGGCGCCCCTCACAGCACCGCACCATGTACAGCTGAGCCTTCCGGAGTGCAGTTAATACTGCTCTCCTACCCTGCTGCTGCCATCTTCACACCGACCCCCCGCTTGCTAGGGGGATTGGTGTCTCACTCGCCACCGATTCTTCAGCTCTGTAAGGGGGTGGCGGCATGCTGCTGGGGTGAGCGATCCCTTTTGGTGGGGAGCGATCTGACCCCGCTGTAGCTCAGTGTCCAATCAGCGGAGACAGTGGCTCAGACCACGCAGGGCGGACAACACCCCCCCCCCCCCCTTAGTCCCTCGATGCAGGGAGGCTGTTTCCAGCAGCCTCCTGTAAAATAATAAACTCTAAATAAGATTTTACTAAGGAAACTCTGTAGAGCTCCCCTAGCTGTGACCGGCTCCTCCGGGCACATTTTCTAATCTGAGTCTGGTAGGAGGGGCATAGAGGGAGGAGCCAGCCCACACTCTCAAACTCTTAAAGTGCCAATGGCTCCTGGTGGACCCGTCTATACCCCATGGTACTAATGTGGACCCCAGCATCCTCTAGGACGTAAGATAATTTTTTATTTTGTGTTTGCTACTTTATCACTCTCCATTTGTAACACTTACAAAGTGATGTTTCATCTCAACACATACGATATTGGCTGGGGGGGAAAAACACAACACAGTTTGTAAGAATTAACAAATAAAATTAGCGGAAATTATTTAATAAAACGTTAATCTCCTCCAGGAGGCCTGCTGCATCCTCATCAGTGCCACCCGTATTGGGGCCAGAGCCGGCCACATGCATATGCGGGGTACGTGGCTGCGTTGAGCGCCAGATGAGGAGGGCGCTGCCGCAGATACCCCGCCGCCCGAAGCCACCCTGCAGCAACGCTAGCCCCTGTTGCTGCGCCTCTCCCGCCTGACTTTTACATGCTGGCGGCAACTCTGGGAAGGGGGTCCGCGGTGCTAGATCACCACCAGCATAAGAACACTGTAGGTAGGTCCCGCCGCGCAGGCTGTTATGCGGGCGGGCTGGGGGGTTGGGGTTTATGCTGTCCTAGAAAGCAGCAGTTGTAAGCTCCGCCCCACAATCATGACTCCCTCCTCCTGTCCTGTGAAACACTGCCGTAATCTGATGCAGAGACGCTTCACTTGCCCGCCCTCCCTGCACTGTATAGGGTAATGCCAAGATATTGTGTTCTGTCTTCCTGGGTATTGGAGGGCAGCAGGGGTGTATATAAGTTTATGCATGGGGGATGGGCATGTACAGGCAGGGATATATATATATGTACTGTATATATGTGGGGGTGTACATGTACAGGAGGGTGTATATACTGTATGTATATTGGGGAGGGGTATGTGTATATACATGAGGTGTGTGTATATGCATATGGGGGTATGTCCATGTGCAGGAGGGGTGTATAAATAAATATCGGGGTTATGTGTATATACGGGAGGGATGTATATATGTACAGTATATGGCGAGGTATGTGTATGTACAAGTCTTTAGAGGAGTGTATATAAACAGTATAACGGTGTGCTGGGGGGGTATATGTATATTGGTGGTGTGGGTTTGTCCATGGACCCATCGTTAAGCAGCTGCCAGCCCCCAGGAGAGAGATGCTCCGACCCCTACAAGCCCGAGCCAATGTGACCATGGAAGGCACCAAGCAGACTCTGGGCCTCTGCAGGGAGGGAGAAGCAGGGATCCATGGAAGGGACTGGATGCAGCCGCTGGGAATCATGTTTGTTGCGGATCAGCTGGAGTGGCGGTCCGGGGAAGTTAGGTAATGAGGGCAGCTGGCCTATGGCTGTTGAATTGCGACTCCATGCATGCGTACAGTGCACGTAAATGTGTGTGAGGATGTGTGTGTAATACAGTTGTTTCTACTGTGGCGTAGCATGTATAAGGGGCTCTACCATGGCATAATGTGAATGAGGGGCTTTGCTGTGGCGTAACTTGTATAAGCAGCTGTACTGTGGCGCATTGTGTATAAGTAGCTCTACTGTGGTGTAACATGTATAAAGGGTTCTACTATGGTAATGTTTAAAAGGGACTCTGCTGTGGTGTAATGTGTATAAGGGTCTCTACTGGATGGTGCAACGTGTATAAGGGGTACTACTGTGTGGTGTAAGCAGATAGTACTGTGTGGTGTAATGTGGCTAACGGACACCACTGTGCGGTGTAATGTAAATAGTGGACACCACTTTGCTGTCTAATGTGAATAGCAGACACTACTGTGTGGTGTAATGTGAATAGAGGACACCACTCTGTGTTGTAATGTGAATTGGTACTATTCTGTGGCCACGCCCCTTCCCCATGAAGCCTCGTCCCTATATATTCCACTAAGAGGCGCCAAAATATATATTCGCTTACCAAAAAAATTAGGCTCAGGCCGGCCCTGATCGGGGCATTAGAATCTCCAACCTCAGCATCTGTAATGAAAGTTTGAACAATTATTAAAATGATTTTCAGACATTAGGCAATATAGAAGCAATGTTCCAAACACACTTCCACAGCTTACTGTCTAGGTCAGGGATGGAGAATCTTTGGTCCTTCAGTTGTTGTTGCTCAACACATACCAGCATGGACTGCAATCATTTTAGCATGGACAAATGGAAAAACTGTTGCAGGACATGCTGGGATGTGTAGTTCAACAGCAGCTGGAGGTCCGCAGGTTGCATACACATGTTGTAGTCTATTTATAATTTTTAGTTTTAAAAGCACAAACTATGATTAAAAAAAACACTTACTCTCCACCATAGGCCCATACTCCTCCTCATCAACATGAGGTGGTACACTCCTCCTCTTCCTCATTAACATGAGGTGGTGCACTCCTCCTCCTCATCATCAACATGAGGTGGTGCACTCCTCCTCCTCATCATCAACATAAGGTGCTGCACTCCTCCTCCTCATCAACATGAGGTGGTGCACTCCTCCTCCTCATCCTCCTCCTCATCAACATGAGATGGTGCACTCCTCCTCATCAACATGAGGTGGTGCACTCCTCCTCCTCCTCCTCCTCCTCATCAACATGAGATGGTGCACTCCTCCTCCTCCTCATCAACATGAGGTGGTGCACTCCTCCTCCTCATCAACATGAGATGGTGCACTCCTCCTCCTCCTCATCAACATGAGGTGGTGCACTCCTCCTCCTCATTAACATGAGGTGGTGCACTCCTCCTCCTTATTAACATGAGGTGGTGCAATCCTCCTCCTCATCAACATGAGGTGGTGCACTCCTCCTCCTTCTCATCAACATGAGGTGGTGCACTGCTCCTTCTCATCAACATGAGGTGGTGCACTCCTCCTCCTCATCAACATGAGATGGTGCACTCCTCCTCCTCATCATCAACATGAGGTGGTGCATTCCTCCTCCTCAACATGAGGTGGTGCACTCCTCCTCCTTATCAACATGAGGTGGTGCACTCCTCCTCCTTATCAACATGAGGTCGTGCACTCCTCCTTATCAACATGAGGTGGTGCACTCCTCCTCCTCATTAACATGAGGTGGTGCACTCCTCCTCATCAACATGAGGTGGTGCACTCCTCATCAACATGAGGTGGTGCACTCCTCCTCCTCCTCCTCATCAACATGAGGTGGTGCATTCCTCCTCATCATCAACATGAGATGGTGCACTCCTCCTCAACATGAGGTGGTGCACTCCTCCTCCTCCTCATGAGGTGGTGCACTCCTCCTCCTCAACATGAGGAGGTGCACTCCTCCTCCTCAACATGAGGTGGTGCACTCCTCCTCCTTATCAACATGAGGTGGTGCACTCCTCCTCCTCATTAACATGAGGTGGTGCAATCCTCCTCCTCCTCCTCATCAACATGAGGTGGTGCACTCCTCCTTCTCATCAACATGAGGTGGTGCACTGCTCCTTCTCATCAACATGAGGTGGTGCACTCCTCCTCCTCATCAACATGAGATGGTGCACTCCTCCTCCTCATCATCAACATGAGGTGGTGCATTCCTCCTCCTCAACATGAGGTGGTGCACTCCTCCTCCTTATCAACATGAGGTGGTGCACTCCTCCTCCTTATCAACATGAGGTGGTGCACTCCTCCTTATTAACATGAGGTGGTGCACTCCTCCTCCTCATTAACATGAGGTGGTGCACTCCTCCTCCTCATTAACATGAGGTGGTGCACTCCTCCTCATCAACATGAGGTGGTGCACTCCTCCTCATCAACATGAGGTGGTGCACTCCTCCTCATCAACATGAGGTGGTGCATTCCTCCTCCTCATCAACATGAGATGGTGCACTCCTCCTCAACATGAGGTGGTGCACTCCTCCTCCTCCTCATGAGGTGATGCACTCCTCCTCAACATGAGGTGGTGCACTCCTCCTCCTCAACATGAGGTGGTGCACTCCTCCTCCTTATCAACATGAGGTGGTGCACTCCTCCTCCTCAACATGAGGTGGAGCACTCCTCCTCCTCCTCATCAATATGAGGTGGTGCACTCCTCCTCATCATGAGGTGGTGCACTCCTCCTCCTTCTCAACACGAGGTGGTGCACTCCTCTTCCTCCTCCTCATCAACATGAGGTGGTGCTGGTATGTCTGCAGTGCGAACTCCAAACTCAAAAAGTTGTGTAATAATTTTGCATAAAATATTACACTTATTATGCAAGATAGTAAAAATGTACAAAACACACTTCAATACCTCACTCTCTAGGTCAGGCATGTGACCCTTTGGCTATCCAGCTGAGCTGGGATGTGTCGTCCACCAACAGCTTGAGGACCAAAGTTTAAACTTCACTGGTCTAGGTGCAGGGTAAGCAAACTGTGGTTCACAAACTGTTGTTTAACTGCACATCCCAGCATGCCCTGCAAAAGTTTACACTTTCCCAAATTGCACAACTGTTGCAAGGCATGCTGGCCTGTGTAGTTCCACAGCAGGTGGATAGGCAGAGGTTGCAGACACATGTTGAAGTATCTGTTGTAAGGCAAAAAAGGGGGTGGAGGAATAAACTTACATTCCTCCACTGGCCCATATTCCTCCTCTTCATCCACACCAGTGGCTGCTTGAGGGGAGAGGGTGGTTGGAATGGGGAAGGGTGGTTGAGGGGGAAAGGGTGGTTGAGGAGGAAAGGGTGGTTGAATGGGGAAGGGTGGTTGAATGGGGTAAGGTGGTTGAGGAGAGAGGGTGGTTGAATGGGGAAGGGTGGTTATAGAGAGAGGGTGGTTGAATGGGGAAGGGTGGTTGAATGGGGAAGGGTGGTTGAGGAGAGAGGGTGGTTGAATGGGGAAGGGTGGTTGAATGGGGAAGGGTGGTTGAGGAGAGAGGGTGGTTGAATGGGGAAGGGTGGTTGAATGGGGAAGGGTGGTTGAGAGGGAAAGGATGGTTGAGAGGGAAAGGATGGTTGAGAGGGAAAGGGTGGTTGAGGGGGAAAGGGTGATTGAGGAGAGAGGGTGGTTGAATGGGGAAGGGTGGTTGAGGGGAAGAAGGTGGTTGAATGGGGGCAGGAGGTTGAGGGGGAGAGAGTGGTTGAATGGGGGCGGGAGTTTGAGGGTGGTTGAATGGGGGTAGGAGGTTGAGAAGGTGGTTGAATGGGGGGTGGGAGGTTGAGGGGGAAGGGTGGTTGAGGGGGAGAGGGCAGTTGAATGGAGGTGAGAGGTTGAGGGGAGAGGGTGGTTGAATGGGGGCGGGAGGTTGAGAGGGTGGTTGAATGGGGGTGGGGGGTTGATGGGTAGAGGGTGGTTGAATGGGGGTGGGAGGTTGAGGGGGAAGGGTGGTTGAGGGGGAGAGGGTGGTTGAATGGGAAAGGGTGGTTGATGGGGAGAGGGAGCTTGAATGGGGAAGGGTGGTTGAATGGGGGAGAGGGTGGTTGAATGGGGAAGGGTGGTTGATGGGGAGAGGGAGGTTGAATGGGGAAGGGTGGTTGAATGGGGGAGAGGGTGGTTGAATCGGGAAGGGTGGTTGAATGGGAAAGGGTGGTTGAATGGGGGTGGGAGGTTGAGGGGGAGAGGGTGGTTGAATGGGGAAGGGTGGTTTAATGGGGGTGGGAGGTTGAGGGGGAGAGGGTGGTTGAATGGGGGTGGGTGGTTGAGGGGGAGAGGGTGGTTGAGAGGGTAAGAGAGGCTGCTGTTTTGCATTTATTCTGTCGGTTCTTCCTAAGTAGAAAGGAACACAGTTTATGTGTTAGAAATAGTTTTTTTTGCACACAAAAACAATCCCTACTCAGTTTTAAACATGAAGGCTTTTTATATTTACTAGGTGCTTCACCGCGCCCTACGGGCGCTCTTCACACCGTCGGAAGGGGCTACACCCCTTAACCCCTGCACGCCTTTTTGGGGTTCAATATTTGCATTATATGGAGTACTACCTGCGTTGCTAGTTTTGGTAGTGGTTAAATATTGGAGGAGGAAAGGGTGTCCGATGGTGAAGGGAGCGTAGCCCCTTGCGACGGTGTGACCAGCACCTACAGAGATGCAGGGTGGGGATACAGAGAGGCGGGGCATTAGGGAGGGGATACAGAGACGCAGGGCGGTAGGGTGGGGATACAGAGAAGCGGGGCGGTAGGAAGGGGATACAGAGATGCAGGGCGAGGATACAGAGACGCAGGGCGATAGGGTAGGGATACAGAGATGCTGGGTGGTAGGGAGGGGATAGAGAGGCGGGGCGTTAGGAAGGGGATACAGAGATGCAGGGCGAGGATACAGAGACGCAGGGCGATAGCGTAGGGATACAGAGAAGCGGGGCGTTAGGAAGGGGATACAGAGATGCAGGGCGAGGATACAGAGACGCGGGGCGGCAGGGAGGGGATACAGCGAGTCCTGAGGTAGGGACGGGATACAGACAGGCAGGGCGGTAGGAAGGGGACACACCGACGCAGGCCAGGGATACAGAGATGCAGGGCGGTAAGGAGGGGATAGAGATGCGGGAAAGCAGGCAGGGAGGGGATATGGAGAGGCTGGGTGGCAGGGAGGGGATACGGAGAGGCGGGGCCACAGGAGGGGATGCGGGGCGGCAGGGAGGGGATACGGAGAGGCGGGGCCACAGGAGGGGAGGCGGGGCGGCAGGGAGGGGATACGGAGAGGCGGGCGGCAGGCAGGGGAAAGAAAGACGCAGGGCGGCAGGGAGGGGATAGACACGTGGTGGCAGGGAGGGGATGTGGAGAGGCGGGGCCACAGGAGGGGATGCGGAGAGGCGGGGCCACAGGGAGGGGATGCAGAGACGCGGGGCAGCAGGGAGGGGATGCGGAGATGCGGGGCAGCAGGGAGGGGACGCGGAGAGGCAGGGAGGGGACGCGGAGAGGAGGGGCGGCAGGGAGGGGAGGCAGGGCAGCAGGGAGGGGATGCGGAGAGGCGGGCGGCAGGGAGGGGATGCCAAGACAATGGGCGACAGGGAGAGGATGCAGAGAGGCGGGTCAGCAGGGAGGGGATGCGGAGAGGTGGGGTGGCAGGGAGGGGATGCGGAGACGCGGGGCAGCAGGGAGGGGATGCGGGGCAGCAGGGAGGGGACACAGAGCAGCAGGGAGGGGACGTGGAGGTGGGGCGGCAGGGAGGGGACACGGGGCGGCAAGGAGGGGACACAGAGCAGCAGGGAGGGGACGTGGAGGTGGGGCGGCAGGGAGGGGACGCGGAGAGGCGGGGAGGGTATGCGGAGACGCAGGCGGCAGGGAGGGGGTGATACAGGGAAAGTATGGGGGGCCTCGTGGATGTGGGCAGTGGTGGAAGTGGTGACAGCGTGACCCCACATACCTAGGTAACTGGGGTGGCAGATCTCTCTCCTGGCCCCCAGCTCGTACCTGTCACTCTCAGTAGGACGCATGTTGTCCGTGTTCCCATCTCGGGGCTTTCGGGCGGCAGAGCAGGCCCTGTGGTGTGCAGTGAGGGCATCGGCTCTGGCGATGGTGGGAGGCAGCATCACGTGTGCAGAGGTGGTGGCGGGTCTCTGTACGTGGCGCAGGGGGGCTATGAAAGCCTTCTTCAGCACCACCCGTCCCTCATGTATGGCGGCGGCGGCAGCAGTTGTTGTTGTGCGTCAGCCAGGTGCCGCGGGCGGGGATCGGGAGTGTGCTGATGGTGGAGGGGGTATTGGACAGGCGCCAGTTGTTGTTCCCCCGGCGCCGCGGCCGAGGCGCGGGAGTGTGCTGATGGCGGAGGGGGTGATGGACAGGCGGCAGTTGTTGTTGTTCCCCCGGCGCCGCAGCCGGGGAGCGGGAATGTGCTGATGGCGGAGGGGGTGATGGACAGGCGGCAGTTGTTGTTTTTCCCTCAGTGCCACGGCCGGGGAGTGGGGTTGTGCTGATGACGGAGGGGTGTGATGGACAGGCGGCAGTTGTTGTTGTTGTTCCCACCGCAGCGGCCGGGGAGTGGGAGTGTGCTGATGGCGGAGGGGGTGATGGACAGGCAGCAGGAGGAAGGACGCTGCACAGAGATTTGTAGCACATGTGGTGGGCTCTGTGACTCCGCCCAGCGTTAGAGAGCCAGGCACAGAGTCACAGGGCTATTATATAGGAGATTGGCAGAAAAAACATAAAATTACTTTATTATACTACAAATAAGAACATTATGTCTGGTATGCTGTTTGTACTTTCCTCAACATGCAACCAACACACATACTCGAAATATCCAGACAAACAGCTGTGGTACCTACATACATTTCCCAGACCTACAGGCTAAACAACATACACACACTTATGGATGCAAACTTTACAAAACTTAGAGATGCAAACACACTCATGTGCACACCAATGCTACAGTATGCATTACTTACGTTCACAAATAACTCCACCAGCAAACGTGGCTGTGTGCGGCGGAGGTCCGACCACCGCCACTGGAGCTGTGCAATGCTCCGCAGCTTTAGGAGGACCTGCGCGTAGGCAGCACGCTTTCGGGCGTTGGGCACATATGGGCCCGTGCAGCCTACGTGGCAATCCATCACTGCTGTGAGGATCTGCAGCTCCCTGATGGTGAAAGTGGCAGCGCGCATGGTGCCAATGGCGTATTAATCAAAAGTTCCAAAGTTTATACTGTCTCCCTGCTGTTGATTGGTCGCCAGCTGTGATGCTCTTAAATAGAAATAAGCTTTATTGCTAATAATACACATTAACAGTATGGTCCATGCTCTCGGTTGCGGACGCAATTGCGAGTGTATGTAACGGTAATTTGTAAAATTGCAAAAAACTTACCTTTCATTTTTGCTCCACACTCAACATTTGCAGGATTGTTGTTAGATTGTTGTTAGATTGTTTTTAATAACCAAAAATAAAAAAATCAACACATAAGGGCATCACAAACAAAAACATATGCTGCAGCATTTTTTAAAATCTTTTAAATAAATATTGTAATGTGTCCAAAATAAATTATCATTGTTGTTATAAACCTTATATATGCTGATAACACAAAACAACACTACTGGTGTCCATTAACTCGTGACATGCTTATTTAGGATTAGACAAACATTACACTATGTTTTATGTACAAACACTAACATTAATGTATTTATAGTAAATTAACAAAACACCTGTAATTATGTGAGTACGCAACTCCAAATCTGGCTACAACGTGTTATGGCATTTTTTATTATTTAGAAGAACATACGTTATACATTTGTAAAATAAACCTTTTAGAACTCCAATAAGTCACCCATATGTTTTATTATTATGCAAACTAAAACCAATAACCTAGAAATAATGACACGTACAACTGTATAGATTGGAAAAATTGGAGGTCACAGCCAAATTTATTAAATTGGAATTAGAATTGTTACTCACCGGTGGCGAAAAAAGCAGTGGCAACTCGGCCATGGCTTAAAACTTTAGAATCTTTAAATAAATGGGGCGGAGTTTCCGCCCCTTGCGCAGTCCGTCCTGGGTAGAACCATCTCCCCTTAATTAGCACAGTGCTGGTCCCTCCTTAAGATGGTGACCTGGTCCTCCCCTGAGGTAGTGACCGACTCGCCTTTCTCAAAGGGGAAATGCTAGCCAAGCTCTGCTGCGCTAAATTGAGCCGCCGAATAGCACTGCTTTCCGCCCGCTGCGCCTCTCACTTGCTGGAATAATTATAACTTATTATTCCAACGATAAAAAACTTTCAAAGTACATTGACAGAAAAACACAATTCACGAATTTAAATTGCAGGGTGGGTGGGTGGGATCCCAAAATGGCAAGAGGAATATGAATCCTCTGCCAGCACTTAAATAAACTAATCTACCCCGCCTACCCTACTACTCCCCATTGGATAATGCTTGATTGACATTTATTACTACCCTATTAGAAAATATCAACACAAAAACCAGATCTAACTAGCTTAGCTACCTAAACAACCAGTGAACCCGCCTACTTAGCTACTCCCTATTGGATAATGTTTAATTGACATACATCAGCACCTATTAAAATTTATCAACACAAAAACCAGCTCCAACTAGCTTAGCTACATAACAAACAGGGTGCTTATATTCACTCTATCCTATACAGTCTCTCGTTCTTTTTAAACACTTGTCTGACGTGCTCAAACTCTAACATAGCTGAAATACTGTTGGACAATTCTTGCCCTAAGGGCATGCCCCCGCTGGGCCTCAGAGCCCCGCCTCCATGTCCGGCCAATCCCTGGCTCCTCATCCTCTGGGGACAATACCTCATTTTGAGGCAGCTTCACACGCTTCCTTACAGCAATGTTGTGGAGGATTGCACACAGGACCACAATTTTACTTACCATTACCGGAGAATATATGAGGTCGCCACAGTGCGGTGGAGCACACGGAAGCGCCCTTTTAGGACCCCAATTGTGCGCTCCACCAGCTGCCCAGTGGCTGTAAGCGCAGAATTAAATGCAGATTGTGGCCCTGGTGTGGGTGTGCTGTAAGGAGTCATGAGCCAGGGGGTGCACGGATATCCACGATCGCCTGCAAAAACACAATACAATAATAAGCCACAAATATGGGATACAAATTAAAAAAAAAAAAACCTTTGCTACATGATGCGCATCAAACTCACCCAAGATCCATGCGTCTTGTCCTTCCAACAAACTTCATCTTTGCCATATCCCTGATTGCCTAATCACGTGGGCATCATGGGCACTTCCTGGGTACCGGGCGTTCAGGGAAAGGATCTGGAGGGATGGGCCACAAACAACCATCACATTCAAAGAATGGAACATGTGTTCCATCCACTACCCATTACGTGTGGGAAACGACTACTCCCTTCCTAGAATTGCCACTTCACCACAGCCAGGGACCCCGCATCCAATGGCATCGATATGAACTGCTTCGTTCTTTTCAAGAAAGGATCCTGGAAAATGCTGCCTGGGAGACGCCTACCAGGACACCAACTATATGCTGGTAGGACCCTGAGGTGCAGAAATGTAAGACAGCAAGGAATTGTGTCAGTGATGGAATTGATGTAGGATGCCATATTGAACCCTCCAGATCACTCTCTATTACTGAGAGAGTATCTAGGATGACATGAGGGGGCAGCCTGTAGCGCCGCACCACCTCGTCATCTGGCATTCCAAAAAGACTAAAACGGGAACGAAAGATACGAGGCCTTGCGCGCCTCCTTGGCCTACGAGGATGAGGGGCAGGTTGGGGTTGGCTGAATAAAGCCACCAGGTATGTTGCCTCCGACAAATGAAATACACATTTTCAAAAATACATATTCAAGAAAAAAAAAATATGACCCAAACATTCTGAGCAAATTTTTTATGGAACAATGAACTTACAGATATATAATCCATACCTATACTGTGGCCAACAGGAAGAAAGAAACAAAAATAAAATTATTAACAACAAACAATACAAGTAAATGTAAAACAAAAAAACCCCACAATGAGCATGCATAAACTTACCACAAAACACACACACAAAGAACAAAAACAGTACAATAAACCCACATCGCACCACAATAGCACACAGCACCCAACTTTCAGATACTTACCCGCAGATGGAAAAACTGAAGGAAAGGGTAAAAGGCCACCAAAATAAAACAAGGCTAATCTACCACAAGAAAAATGAACTGAAAATGCTGCCAACAGAAACAAACAAAAAAACATAATAAACACACAACATAAAACCCACACCTCACCATAATAGCACACAGCACCCAACATGCAGATACTTACCCGCAGATAGAGAAACTGTAGCAACCAGGAAATCAAAATGTATTACAACAAAAGTAACAATCAATTCAACCCCAAACCAAACACACGCACACGCACACAATATGAATATACAACATACTCAGGAGCGGATCTTGGTGCGGGCAAGCAGTGCCTTTGCCCGGGGCGCTGCGGCATGGGGGCGCGGCCGCAGGCACCCCGCAGGCACCGCCGCCTGCCCGCACCCCGGCTGCAGCAGACGCCGTGGGCTGTGTGGGCGTCCGCTGCAGCCGGCTCCAAGCACAGACACTAGAGGTCGTTATTGACCTCTAGTGTCTGTGCGGCGCTATGGGAGAGACGTCATGACATCTCTCCCATAGAGAGGAGCGGGCCGCCAGACTGACGGAGCAGCAGAAGAAGCAGGAGCGGAAGCAGGAGCGGGGCAGTGGTAAGCATTGGCCCTCATTCCGAGTTGATCGCTCGCAAGGCGAATTTAGCAGAGTTACACACGCTAAGCCGCCGCCTACTGGGAGTGAATCTTAGCTTCTTAAAATTGCGAACGATGTATTCGCAATATTGCGATTACAAACTACTTAGCAGTTTCAGAGTAGCTCCAGACTTACTCTGCCTGTGCGATCATTTCAGTGCTTGTCGTTCCTGGTTGACGTCACAAACACACCCAGCGTTCGCCCAGGCACTCCCACCGTTTCTCCGGCCACTCCTGCGTTTTTTCCGGAAACGGTAGCGTTTTCAGCCACACGCCCCTGAAACGCCGTGTTTCCGCCCAGTAACACCCATTTCCTGTCAATCACATTACGATCGCCGAAGCGAAGAAAAAGCCGTGAGTAAAAATACTTTCTTCATAGTAAAGTTACTTGGCGCAGTCGCAGTGCGAACATTGCGCATGCGTACTAAGCGGATTTTCACTGCGATGCGATGAAAAATACCGAGCGAACAACTCGGAATGAGGGCCATTGTTTTTATTATTTTGTGTGTGTGTGTATAAGCGGCGATAGGGGGCACAGCAACAGGGGGCAAATAAAGAGGGGGCACAACTACTTGGGGCAAATAAAGAGGAGGCACAAATACTGGGGGCAAATAAAGAGGGGGCACAACTACTTGGGGCAAATAAAGAGGAGGCACAAATACTGGGGGCAAATAAAGAGGGGGCACAACTACTGGGGGCAAATAAAGAGGAGGCACAAATACTGGGGGCAAATAAAGAGGGGGCACAACTACTGGGGGCAAATAAAGAGGAGGCACAAATACTGGGGGCAAATAAAGAGGAGGCACAAATACTGGGGGCAAATAAAGAGGGGGCACAACTACTGGGGGCAAATAAAGAGGGGGCATATCTACAGGGGCAAATCAACTGGGGGGCACAGCTACTGGGAGCATAACTGACCACGCCTCTCTCCCCTATGAAGCCACGCCCCCTTTCCCCCGCACACTAACTGTTTTGCCACCGGGGGGAGGGGGGGGGGGGCGCCAGTGGAAACTCTCGCACTGGGCGCCACAAGGGGTAGAACCGGCCCTGAACATACTTACCAACAAACTGCAATACAAAAGTACGATAACCACGAACCTGTGTAACACATTACATCAGTGGCGTGCGGTGAGGTCGGTGGCTGGGGAGGCACAAGCAGCCAACCCCCCCCCCCATCCCCCCATAGAGTGGGGTAAAAAAAAAAAAGTGTAGCCCCCCCCACATTCGTGAAACCGGCACCGGGCAGAACCAGCCAGGGAGGTCTAATGCCATAGCAGGGGAGACACTCGGTATGGGGTCCCCCTGCCATAACATTAATCTGCCCCCCCCCCCCCCAGTGGCGCACCCAGGGGGGGTTTCCGAGCACCCAGAAACCCCCCTCCACTAATATATATATATATATATATATATATATATATATATGTATGCATGCTGCTTAATATGCTATGTATATGTGTATATGTATGTGTGTATGTATGTATATATATATATATATATATGTGTAGATATATGTTTATATACATATATATATATATATATGTAGATATATATATATGTGTAGATATATGTATATATACATATATATATATATATATATATATGTAGATATATATATATATACACAGACACACTAGTTTTACGGACCCAGCATATACTGGGTCACCTCAGTCCACACCCCCGTGATTGGCTCCGTCCAGTTCTGGAAACCCCCCCAAGCAAATCCTGCGCTTGCCACTGCCCTGACAGTGCTATGCCCCGCACCCCTGGTGGCGGTGGGTGCGGGGTTCATTGTTAATATTGTTCTTGACAGGTGCCCTACAGGTCCCAGCAAGCCTGCCACAGCATGCTGGCACATGGAGAACCACAAATGCCAGCATGCCCGGACATAAATGGCCTGCTGGCACCTGTTCTCCACCTGTAAAGAAAATATTAAAATAAAAACACCAGTCTCTTTAAAAAAAAATAGTTTATTTGACAGGGTCTTCACCTGGGGGCGGCGGCCTTTAAGCTCTTTTGCATGGCCGCCGCCTCCCCAGGGCTTCCGGCGTCTTCACCTGGGGGGCGCCACCTCCCCAGGGCTTCCAGCGTCTTCCTCCGCCGTCTTCACCTGGTAGGTGGCGGCCATTAAGCTCTTTTGCATGGCCGCCGCCTTCCCCAGGACTTCCAGCGTCTTCACCTGGTGGGCGGCGGCTGCTAAGCTCTTTGCATAGCCACCGCCCATCCAGGACTTCCGGCGTCTTCAGCCTTCAGGAGCTCTTCTCCGCTCCTCCTCCGCCGTCGGACTGGCAGCCGCTCCCTCGCGCTGGCTTATATAAGTCAGCCAGAGGGGGCGGAGCGATGACGCAGCGAGCCGTGATTGGCTCGCAGGGGCCATCTTCAATTTCAAAAATGACGCTGAGGCGCCATTTTTTAAATGGGTTACCGCTCCGCTGCCAAACTCTGCATCGCCGCCGCCCGCACCTCCGCCGTCACCCGCCCTCCGCCGCCTACACCGCCGCCGCCCGCACCTCCGCCGACACCCGCACCTCCGCCGCCAGCACCTCCGCCGACACCCGCACCTCCGCCGCGCCCACAACAGTGATTGACAGCGGATCCAGTGACGGATCCGCTGGCCAATCACTGTGGCCTGACTGACAGGGGACGTGCTTTCATAGGTTGAATGGTGCCGCTATCCTATGTTATTTCAATGGGCTTTTAATGCCCATTGCTAGGCCCTGCCCGCTCCCACCCCCCATACCTTTCCCTATCTGACCGGGAGGCACCACGATCGGTGCCTCCCAACCCATTTAGACAGGGATAATGATTACATTAATATAAAGGAGATACTTATGACACAGAATATGTGTCATAAGTATCTTCTTTATATTATTTTAATCATTAATGACAGGGGAGGCACTGCCTCCTACCTCCCCTGCCTCCCCTGACTGCACGTCCCTGCATTACATTGGCATTACTCCAAGAAAACAATACAAGTTTCTACAGACAACACAAACACCCACTACTTACCTCCACTCTGCACTACACTCTCCTCTACACAAACATAACACAACTCCAAACACCCACAATCCACAGATGCCTAGAACCATACTTGCCTACTCTCCCGGAATGGCCGGGAGGCTCCCGAAAATCGGGTGACCCTCCCGGCCCCACGGAAGAGCAGACAAGTCTCCCGTTTTTTTAAGTCCCCCCCTGCCCGGCCGCCCACTTTGAGAGTAAAGTGGGCGGTCCGGACAGTAGATGACGCGATTCTTGTTGAATCGCGTCATCATAGTCACGCCCCCCTGCTGTAAAATGCTGGTTATCGCGGCATTACAGAGCGGGAGGCGTGGTTTAAACGGGGTGCACTATAACCCCGCCCTCGTTCCGCCTCCTCCCCGCCCCGTTCCGCCTCCTCCCCGCCCCCTCCTCTCGACATTGCCCTGCCCAGCCCCTCCACTGAGCCGTCCTGGCAGCTCTCTCCCGGAGAGAGCTGCCAGAAGGTAGGTAACTATGCTAGAACATGCTTAAAAAGTATTAGCAATCAATGCAAATGAACGTCTTGTGTACGCATCACCTGTGCTAATTTGCGCAAAGCGTGTATACGCACCTATAAAACACCCTAGAAACCATACGCACATGCCAGTATCATGGAGCATGCCGCAGACCTCGATCAGGAAATGCAGCAAATACATGCAGAATATGCAGCTAGAAAGGCCAAACAAGACCGAATCCAACAAAGACTACAGCAGATCGCACAAGGGGGGTAATTCAGACCTGATCGCAGCAGCAATTTTGTTAGCAGACAAAACCATGGGGGTAATTCCAAGTTGATCGCAACAGGAATTTTGTTAGCAGTTGGGCAAAACCATGTGCACTGCAGGTGGGGCAGATGTAACATGTGCAGAGAGAGTTAGATTTGGGTGGGTTATTTTGTTTCTGTGCAGGGTAAATACTGGCTGCTTTATTTTTACACTGCAATTTAGATTGCAGATTGAACACACCACACCCATATCTAACTCTCTCTGCACATGTTATACCTGCCTCCCTGCAGTGCACATGGTTTTGCCTAACTGCTAACAAAATTCCTGCTGCGATCAACTTGGAATTACCCCCCATGTGCAGTGCAGGGGGGGGGGGGGGGGCAGATGTAACATGTGCAGAGAGAGTCAGATTTGGGTGGGGTGTGTTCAAACTGAAATCTAAAGTGCAGTGTAAAAATAAAGCAGCCAGTATTTACTAGAGATGAGCGGGTTCGGTTCCTCGGAATCCGAACCCGCCCGAACTTCATGTTTTTTTTCACGGGTCCGAGCGACTCGGATCTTCCCGCCTTGCTCGGTTAACCCGAGCGCGCCCGAACGTCATCATGACGCTGTCGGATTCTCGCGAGGCTCGGATTCTATCGCGAGACTCGGATTCTATATAAGGAGCCGCGCGTCGCCGCCATTTTCACTCGTGCATTGAGATTGATAGGGAGAGGACGTGTCTGGCGTCCTCTCCATTAGAATAGAGATAGATAGATTAGATAGAGAGAGATTGTGCAGAGTCGCAGACAGAGTTAGTTTACCACAGTCAGTGACCAGTGCAGTTGCTAGTTAACTTTTATTTAATATAATATATCCGTTCACTTCTCTCTGCTATATCCGTTCTCTGCCTGAAAAAAAAAACGATACACAGCACAGTCAGTCACACAGTGTGACTCAGTCTGTGTGCACTCAGCTCAGCCCAGTGTGCTGCACAGTCATCAATGTATAAATTAAAAGCTTATAATTAATTGTGGGGGAGACTGGGGAGCACTGCAGGTTGTTAGCAGGAGCCAGGAGTACAATTATATTAATTAACAGTGCACACTTTTGCTGCAGGAGTGGTGACCAGTGCCTGACCACCAGTATAGTATTGTTGTATACTACTAATATCTCTTTAAATATCAACCAGTCTATATTAGCAGCAGACACAGTACAGTGCGGTAGTTCACGGCTGTGGCTACCTCTGTGTCGGCACACGGCAGGCAGTCCGTCCGACCAGAATTGTATTATTTATTATTATATACCTACCACCTAACCGTGGTTTTTTTTTCATTCTTTATACCGTCATAGTGTCATCCTAATTGTTACGAGTATACTACTATCTCTTTATCAACCAGTGTACAGTGCGGTAGTTCACGGCTGTGGCTACCTCTGTGTCGGCACACGGCAGGCAGTCCGTCCGACCAGAATTGTATTATTTATTATTATATACCTACCACCTAACCGTGTTTTTTTTTTTCATTCTTTATACCATCATAGTGTCATCCTAATTGTTACGAGTATACTACTATCTCTTTATCAACCAGTGTACAGTGCGGTAGTTCACGGCTGTGGCTACCTCTGTGTCGGCACACGGCAGGCAGTCCGTCCGACCAGAATTGTATTATTTATTATTATATACCTACCACCTAACCGTGGTTTTTTTTTTCATTCTTTATACCGTCATAGTGTCATCCTAATTGTTACGAGTATACTACTATCTCTTTATCAACCAGTGTACAGTGCGGTAGTTCACGGCTGTGGCTACCTCTGTGTCGGCACACGGCAGGCAGTCCGTCCGACCAGAATTGTATTATTTATTATTATATACCTACCACCTAACCGTGGTTTTTTTTTCATTCTTTATACCGTCATAGTGTCATCCTAATTGTTACGAGTATACTACTATCTCTTTATCAACCAGTGTACAGTGCGGTAGTTCACGGCTGTGGCTACCTCTGTGTCGGCACACGGCAGGCAGTCCGTCCGACCAGAATTGTATTATTTATTATTATATACCTACCACCTAACCGTGGTTTTTTTTTCATTCTTTATACCGTCATAGTGTCATCCTAATTGTTACGAGTATACTACTATCTCTTTATCAACCAGTGTACAGTGCGGTAGTTCACGGCTGTGGCTACCTCTGTGTCGGCACACGGCAGGCAGTCCGTCCGACCAGAATTGTATTATTTATTATTATATACCTACCACCTAACCGTGGTTTTTTTTTCATTCTTTATACCGTCATAGTGTCATCCTAATTGTTACGAGTATACTACTATCTCTTTATCAACCAGTGTACAGTGCGGTAGTTCACGGCTGTGGCTACCTCTGTGTCGGCACACGGCAGGCAGTCCGTCCGACCAGAATTGTATTATTTATTATTATATACCTACCACCTAACCGTGGTTTTTTTTTTCATTCTTTATACCGTCATAGTGTCATCCTAATTGTTACGAGTATACTACTATCTCTTTATCAACCAGTGTACAGTGCGGTAGTTCACGGCTGTGGCTACCTCTGTGTCGGCACACGGCAGGCAGTCCGTCCGACCAGAATTGTATTATTTATTATTATATACCTACCACCTAACCGTGGTTTTTTTTTTCATTCTTTATACCGTCATAGTGTCATCCTAATTGTTACGAGTATACTACTATCTCTTTATCAACCAGTGTACAGTGCGGTAGTTCACGGCTGTGGCTACCTCTGTGTCGGCACACGGCAGGCAGTCCGTCCGACCAGAATTGTATTATTTATTATTATATACCTACCACCTAACCGTGGTTTTTTTTTTCATTCTTTATACCGTCATAGTGTCATCCTAATTGTTACGAGTATACTACTATCTCTTTATCAACCAGTGTACAGTGCGGTAGTTCACGGCTGTGGCTACCTCTGTGTCGGCACACGGCAGGCAGTCCGTCCGACCAGAATTGTATTATTTATTATTATATACCTACCACCTAACCGTGGTTTTTTTTTCCATTCTTTATACCGTCATAGTGTCATCCTAATTGTTACGAGTATACTACTATCTCTTTATCAACCAGTGTACAGTGCGGTAGTTCACGGCTGTGGCTACCTCTGTGTCGGCAGTCGGCAGGCAGTCCGTCCATCCATAATTGTATTATTATTATAATATATACCACCTAACCGTGGTTTTTTTTTCATTCTTTATACCGTCGTCATAGTGTCATACTAGTTGTTACGAGTATACTACTATCTCTTTATCAACCAGTGTACAGTGCGGTAGTTCACGGCTGTGGCTACCTCTGTGTCGGCAGTCGGCAGGCAGTCCGTCCATCCATAATTGTATTATTATTATAATATATACCACCTAACCGTGGTATTTTTTTTTCTTTCTTTATACCGTCATAGTGTCATACTAGTTGTTACGAGTATACTACTATCTCTTTATCAACCAGTGTACAGTGCGGTAGTTCACGGCTGTGGCTACCTCTGTGTCGGAACTCGGCAGGCAGTCCGTCCATCCATAATTGTATTATTATTATAATATATACCACCTAACCGTGGTTTTTTTTCCATTCTTTATACCGTCGTCATAGTGTCATACTAGTTGTTACGAGTATACTACTATCTCTTTATCAACCAGTGTACAGTGCGGTAGTTCACGGCTGTGGCTACCTCTGTGTCGGCAGTCGGCAGGCAGTCCGTCCATCCATAATTGTATTATTATTATAATATATACCACCTAACCGTGGTTTTTTTATACCACCTAACCGTGGCAGTCCGTCCATAATTGTATACTAGTATCCAATCCATCCATCTCCATTGTTTACCTGAGGTGCCTTTTAGTTCTGCCTATAAAATATGGAGAACAAAAAAGTTGAGGTTCCAAAATTAGGGAAAGATCAAGATCCACTTCCACCTCGTGCTGAAGCTGCTGCCACTAGTCATGGCCGAGACGATGAAATGCCAGCAACGTCGTCTGCCAAGGCCGATGCCCAATGTCATAGTACAGAGCATGTCAAATCCAAAACACCAAATATCAGAAAAAAAAGGACTCCAAAACCTAAAATAAAATTGTCGGAGGAGAAGCGTAAACTTGCCAATATGCCATTTACCACACGGAGTGGCAAGGAACGGCTGAGGCCCTGGCCTATGTTCATGGCTAGTGGTTCAGCTTCACATGAGGATGGAAGCACTCAGCCTCTCGCTAGAAAACTGAAAAGACTCAAGCTGGCAAAAGCACCGCAAAGAACTGTGCGTTCTTTGAAATCCCAAATCCACAAGGAGAGTCCAATTGTGTCGTTTGCGATGCCTGACCTTCCCAACACTGGACGTGAAGAGCATGCGCCTTCCACTATTTGCATGCCCCCTGCAAGTGCTGGAAGGAGCACCCGCAGTCCAGTTCCTGATAGTCAGATTGAAGATGTCAGTGTTGAAGTACACCAGGATGAGGAGGATATGGGTGTTGCTGGCGCTGGGGAGGAAATTGACCAGGAGGATTCTGATGGTGAGGTGGTTTGTTTAAGTCAGGCACCCGGGGAGACACCTGTTGTCCGTGGGAGGAATATGGCCGTTGACATGCCAGGTGAAAATACCAAAAAAATCAGCTCTTCGGTGTGGAGGTATTTCACCAGAAATGCGGACAACAGGTGTCAAGCCGTGTGTTCCCTTTGTCAAGCTGTAATAAGTAGGGGTAAGGACGTTAACCACCTCGGAACATCCTCCCTTATACGTCACCTGCAGCGCATTCATAATAAGTCAGTGACAAGTTCAAAAACTTTGGGTGACAGCGGAAGCAGTCCACTGACCAGTAAATCCCTTCCTCTTGTAACCAAGCTCACGCAAACCACCCCACCAACTCCCTCAGTGTCAATTTCCTCCTTCCCCAGGAATGCCAATAGTCCTGCAGGCCATGTCACTGGCAAGTCTGACGAGTCCTTTCCTGCCTGGGATTCCTCCGATGCATCCTTGCGTGTAACGCCTACTGCTGCTGGCGCTGCTGTTGTTGCCGCTGGGAGTCGATGGTCATCCCAGAGGGGAAGTCGTAAGCCCACTTGTACTACTTCCAGTAAGCAATTGACTGTTCAACAGTCCTTTGCGAGGAAGATGAAATATCACAGCAGTCATCCTACTGCAAAGCGGATAACTGAGTCCTTGACAACTATGTTGGTGTTAGACGTGCGTCCGGTATCCGCCGTTAGTTCACAGGGAACTAGACAATTTATTGAGGCAGTGTGCCCCCGTTACCAAATACCATCTAGGTTCCACTTCTCTAGGCAGGCGATACCGAGAATGTACACGGACGTCAGAAAAAGACTCACCAGTGTCCTAAAAAATGCAGTTGCACCCAATGTCCACTTAACCACGGACATGTGGACAAGTGGAGCAGGGCAGGGTCAGGACTATATGACTGTGACAGCCCACTGGGTAGATGTATGGACTCCCGCCGCAAGAACAGCAGCGGCGGCACCAGTAGCAGCATCTCGCAAACGCCAACTCTTTCCTAGGCAGGCTACGCTTTGTATCACCGCTTTCCAGAATACGCACACAGCTGAAAACCTCTTACGGCAACTGAGGAAGATCATCGCGGAATGGCTTACCCCAATTGGACTCTCCTGTGGATTTGTGGCATCGGACAACGCCAGCAATATTGTGTGTGCATTAAATATGGGCAAATTCCAGCACGTCCCATGTTTTGCACATACCTTGAATTTGGTGGTGCAGAATTTTTTAAAAAACGACAGGGGCGTGCAAGAGATGCTGTCGGTGGCCAGAAAAATTGCGGGACACTTTCGGCGTACAGGCACCACGTACAGAAGACTGGAGCACCACCAAAAACTACTGAACCTGCCCTGCCATCATCTGAAGCAAGAAGTGGTAACGAGGTGGAATTCAACCCTCTATATGCTTCAGAGGTTGGAGGAGCAGCAAAAGGCCATTCAAGCCTATACAATTGAGCACGATATAGGAGATGGAATGCACCTGTCTCAAGTGCAGTGGAGAATGATTTCAACGTTGTGCAAGGTTCTGATGCCCTTTGAACTTGCCACACGTGAAGTCAGTTCAGACACTGCCAGCCTGAGTCAGGTCATTCCCCTCATCAGGCTTTTGCAGAAGAAGCTGGAGGCATTGAAGAAGGAGCTAACACGGAGCGATTCCGCTAGGCATGTGGGACTTGTGGATGCAGCCCTTAATTCGCTTAACAAGGATTCACGGGTGGTCAATCTGTTGAAATCAGAGCACTACATTTTGGCCACCGTGCTCGATCCTAGATTTAAAGCCTACCTTGGATCTCTCTTTCCGGCAGACACAGGTCTGCTGGGGTTGAAAGACCTGCTGGTGACAAAATTGTCAAGTCAAGCGGAACGCGACCTGTCAACATCTCCTCCTTCACATTCTCCCGCAACTGGGGGTGCGAGGAAAAGGCTCAGAATTCCGAGCCCACCCGCTGGCGGTGATGCAGGGCAGTCTGGAGCGACTGCTGATGCTGACATCTGGTCCGGACTGAAGGACCTGACAACGATTACGGACATGTCGTCTACTGTCACTGCATATGATTCTCTCAACATTGATAGAATGGTGGAGGATTATATGAGTGACCGCATCCAAGTAGGCACGTCACACAGTCCGTACTTATACTGGCAGGAAAAAGAGGCAATTTGGAGGCCCTTGCACAAACTGGCTTTATTCTACCTAAGTTGCCCTCCCACAAGTGTGTACTCCGAAAGAGTGTTTAGTGCCGCCGCTCACCTTGTCAGCAATCGGCGTACGAGGTTACATCCAGAAAATGTGGAGAAGATGATGTTCATTAAAATGAATTATAATCAATTCCTCCGCGGAGACATTGACCAGCAGCAATTGCCTCCACAAAGTACACAGGGAGCTGAGATGGTGGATTCCAGTGGGGACGAATTGATAATCTGTGAGGAGGGGGATGTACACGGTGATATATCGGAGGGTGAAGATGAGGTGGACATCTTGCCTCTGTAGAGCCAGTTTGTGCAAGGAGAGATTAATTGCTTCTTTTTTGGGGGGGGTCCAAACCAACCCGTCATATCAGTCACAGTCGTGTGGCAGACCCTGTCACTGAAATGATGGGTTGGTTAAAGTGTGCATGTCCTGTTTTGTTTATACAACATAAGGGTGGGTGGGAGGGCCCAAGGATAATTCCATCTTGCACCTCTTTTTTCTTTTCTTTTTCTTTGCATCATGTGCTGATTGGGGAGGGTTTTTTGGAAGGGACATCCTGCGTGACACTGCAGTGCCACTCCTAGATGGGCCCGGTGTTTGTGTCGGCCACTAGGGTCGCTAATCTTACTCACACAGTCAGCTACCTCATTGCGCCTCTTTTTTTCTTTGCGTCATGTGCTGTTTGGGGAGGGTTTTTTGGAAGGGACATCCTGCGTGACACTGCAGTGCCACTCCTAGATGGGCCCGGTGTTTGTGTCGGCCACTAGGGTCGCTAATCTTACTCACACAGTCAGCTACCTCATTGCGCCTCTTTTTTTCTTTGCGTCATGTGCTGTTTGGGGAGGGTTTTTTGGAAGGGACATCCTGCGTGACACTGCAGTGCCACTCCTAGATGTGCCCGGTGTTTGTGTCGGCCACTAGGGTCGCTAATCTTACTCACACAGTCAGCTACCTCATTGCGCCTCTTTTTTTCTTTGCGTCATGTGCTGTTTGGGGAGGGTTTTTTGGAAGGGCCATCCTGCGTGACACTGCAGTGCCACTCCTAGATGGGCCCGGTGTTTGTGTCGGCCACTAGGGTCGCTTATCTTACTCACACAGCGACCTCGGTGCAAATTTTAGGACTAAAAATAATATTGTGAGGTGTGATGTGTTCAGAATAGGCTGAAAATGAGTGTAAATTATGTTTTTTGAGGTTAATAATACTTTGGGATCAAAATTACCCCCAAATTCTATGATTTAAGCTGTTTTTTAGGGTTTTTTGAAAAAAACACCCGAATCCAAAACACACCCGAATCCGACAAAAAAAATTCGGTGAGGTTTTGCCAAAACGCGGTCGAACCCAAAACACGGCCGCGGAACCGAACCCAAAACCAAAACACAAAACCCGAAAAATTTCCGGCGCTCATCTCTAGTATTTACCCTGCACAGAAACACTATAACCCACCCAAATATAACTCTCTCTGCACATGTTATATCTGCCCCACCTGCAGTGCACATGGTTTTGCCCAACTGCTAACAAATTTCCTGCTACAATCAGGTCTGAATTAGGCACAAGAAGCTGGATTTAAAGAGGATAGAGGAGAAAAGCCCGGTAGTGAAAGACCACCATCTCTGCAACAAAACCAACCTGAAGCTGGTCGGAGTTCCCTGGCTGAGGAAGATTCTGGGGCCACTACCCAAACCCAGCAATCAGGACCACATAGTGAAGATGAAGAACAAACACGTTCACAGGCTAATGCATCGCAGCAAAGGCCAGACAAGAGAAAACGGCAGTCACCATTTACCAAGAGGGAGCTGGCCATTCCTGTCCCACAAGCCATTGAAAAAAAATAATTATGGCAATAAGAACATGGGCGCAGGGACCAAGGACCGTATGTGGAGGGAAATAACGGATGAGGTGAATGCGGTGGGGCCAATTGTACGCACACCCCAAGAAGTGAGAGGACGGTTAGTACATACTGAGGACCACTCTCAACACCAGGGCCGGCGCTACCACTAGGCAGCTTTAGGCAGCTGCCTATGGGCGGCGTCACTTGAGGAGCGGCAACGCTGAGAGGGATGAAGTAAATGACAGCCAGGAGGATGTGTGTTGCGCTGGCCGGGAGGAATGTAAGACACCTGCTCCATGCTCACCCTGGGTCGGATCTGCCGTGTGGGGGCTGTAGTGGAGCCGCATGTCTGAGTCCTGCACCGCCTCCCCCTCCTGCCTTGGTGCTCGTTCCACAGCTTCCTTCCCCCGACCTGATGACTGGGGAAAAGACGCGATCGCGACCGCAGCAGGAACTCTTGGCAGTCAAGCCAGCCGGGAGAGAGAGGTAGCTGCTGTGCACACACAGCAACAGCAGCAGCTCTCTTATATCCACACAAGTCACAATTAGCTGCCAGTGTCTCCCCTCTGTATCCCCAGGTATGTGTGCACTATATATATGTGTGTTTGTATGTATAGTATATGTGTGTGTTGTGTAGTGTGTGCAGTCTGTGTATTCTATCTCCCCCCCCCCCCCTCCCCATCCCCCTGCTCATAACACGGTAACTTTCCCAATAGTAGCACTCCAAGCGGGTTCAGTATGGTATGCTGGCTGTCGGGCTCCCGGCGACCAGCATACCGGCGCCGGGAGCCCGACCGCCGGCTTACCGACAGTGTGGCGAGCACAAATGAGCCCCTTGTGGGCTCGCTGCGCTCACCACGCTATGGGCACGGTGGCGCGCTACGCACGCCACTCTATTTTATTCTCCCTCCAGGGGGGTCGTGGACCCCCACAAGGGAGAATAAGTGTTGGTATGCCGGCTGTCGGGATTCCGGCGCCGGTATACTGTGCGCCGGGATCCCGTCAGTCGGCATACTGAAGACCACCCCTCCAAGCACACACTGTAATAAGGCTTTCTGGTGGTCAGCTTGTAGTCAACGTTTCAATGCACTAATGTATTGCCATTTTCATCATGTCCTTGAAGCATTGACTATAAGCTGATTACCAGAAAGCCTTATTATATGGTTGGAGTGCCGCTATTTTGCAAGGATATACTGCGTATGTATATATCTATATATATTTATATATCAAGTATGTAATGTTTGGCACTCCCAAATAAATTATGTTACCAGGTGCCATCCACAAATTTGTATATATATATATATATATATATATATATATATTGCAAGGAAGGCAGCAGCACTTCAGAATTTGTTGTGAGGAAAAACTTGTATTAAACGTTACACAAGCATAACCATATTTGTGTAGCTTTTAATACAATTTTTCAGCACAACAAATCCAGCAGTGCCGCTGCCTTCCTTGGAATATATATATGCTGCCTGACTGCACCACTATATATATATATATATATATATATTTATTCGGAGTCTTGTAAGTCAGTGCAGTAATCAGTGTTTAATTATTAACATTTGCAGTGTACCCTGAAGATGGGAATACAGTCCCCGAATCATTGATAATGAAATGCTGATTTCTTTCACAGATGTACAAGACTCCGAGTGGAGGTATATATATATTTATATACACCCCCCCAGGAAATCCTGCATTTGCCCCTGCCAGGGTGGTACCTTCAGCTGGGCGGCAAGGGCTTTCCCAACCACAAGCTGATCTGCCCCCTCTCCCAGCTTGCAGTGACCAGCAGCTACGATGGGGCGTCCAAGTCCGGCTGCCACTACCCTATGCAGGAGTGCATCTGCAAGGGTAACATCTGCTGTCCTCTCTCAAACAGACCCACAGCCAGAAGGACAAACACGGTCAGTGCCTCAGCGCTGATCGTCCTTCATGTGACTGACATGCCTAAACAGTAATGTGTGAAAATATATATATATATATATATATATTAGAGATGAGCGGGTTCGGTTTCTCTGAATCCGAACCCGCACGAACTTCATGTTTTTTTTCACGGGTCCGAGCGACTCGGATCTTCCCGCCTTGCTCGGTTAACCCGAGCGCGCCCGAACGTCATCATGACGCTGTCGGATTCTCGCGAGGCTCGGATTCTATAGCGAGACTCGGATTCTATATAAGGAGCGCGCGTCGCCGCCATTTTCACACGTGCATTGAGATTGATAGGGAGAGGACGTGGCTGGCGTCCTCTCCGTTTAGAATAGATTAGAGAGACACTTGATTTACTAATTTTGGGGAGCATTAGGAGTACTCAGTACAGTGCAGAGTTTTGCTGATAGTGACCACCAGTTTTATTTATAATCCGTTCTCTGCCTGAAAAAAGCGATACACAGCACACAGTGACTCAGTCACATACCATATCTGTGTGCACTGCTCAGGCTCAGGCCAGTGTGCTGCATCATCTATTATCTATATATAATATTATATATATCTGTCTGACTGCTCAGCTCACACAGCTTATAATTGTGGGGGAGACTGGGGAGCACTACTGCAGTGCCAGTTATAGGTTATAGCAGGAGCCAGGAGTACATAATATATTATATAGTGAGTGACCACCAGACACACAGTGCAGTTTATTTAATATATCCGTTCTCTGCCTGAAAAAAGCGATACACACAGTGACTCAGTCAGTCACATACCATATCTGTGTGCACTGCTCAGGCTCAGGCCAGTGTGCTGCATCATCTATTATCTATATATAATATTATATATATCTGTCTGACTGCTCAGCTCACACAGCTTATAATTGTGGGGGAGACTGGGGAGCACTACTGCAGTGCCAGTTATAGGTTATAGCAGGAGCCAGGAGTACATAATATATTATATAGTGAGTGACCACCAGACACACAGTGCAGTTTATTTAATATATCCGTTCTCTGCCTGAAAAAAGCGATACACACAGTGACTCAGTCAGTCACATACCATATCTGTGTGCACTGCTCAGGCCAGTGTGCTGCATCATCTATTATCTATATATAATATTATATATATCTGTCTGACTGCTCAGCTCACACAGCTTATAATTGTGGGGGAGACTGGGGAGCACTACTGCAGTGCCAGTTATAGGTTATAGCAGGAGCCAGGAGTACATAATATATTATATAGTGAGTGACCACCAGACACACAGTGCAGTTTATTTAATATATCCGTTCTCTGCCTGAAAAAAGCGATACACACAGTGACTCAGTCAGTCACATACCATATCTGTGTGCACTGCTCAGGCTCAGGCCAGTGTGCTGCATCATCTATATATATTATATATCTGTCTGACTGCTCAGCTCACACAGCTTATAATTGTGGGGGAGACTGGGGAGCACTACTGCAGTGCCAGTTATAGGTTATAGCAGGAGCCAGGAGTACATAATATTATATTAAAATTAAACAGTGCACACTTTTGCTGCAGGAGTGCCACTGCCAGTGTGACTAGTGACCAGTGACCTGACCACCAGTAT